>NW_025317953.1:0-20349 GCF_018873765.1 Telopea speciosissima
AAAATAGCTTATGCATATTCAATACCAACCGTTTGTGTATCTAGTACATCCAAGACATCCTCTTGAGACCATATTCGAGTACGCATCCCTGGTTCATCTATGTTCTCTTGACGAACAATATTCCTTCCAAGATCTCGAAGTAGATCATGCATATCTAACTCACCTTCTTCACTAATCGTTACCAAAGACCTTACACAAAGAGCATGAAGTCCTACTTGAGAAAAAAACCCACACCCATCCCATATGTGACATACAATATCTTTATCCATTCCAATAAAAAAACAAGCAGTATCAAGAAACATTTGCTGCTCCTCGTCTTTTAATGCTTCATAACTTATTTTCAACCTTTCCATGACATCATTATTGGAAACTTTTTGCAACTTCTTTAGCATGCCTTCCCATACTCTTTTTTCCTTTAAATATAAAGATGAACCTATAACTTCAAGAGCCAAGGGAAATCCTCCAGTAGTTTTTACCATAGCTTCTGAGAGATCCAAATAATCTCCTGGAGGTTGGTCCCTTCTAAATGCATGATGGCTAAAAAGTTGAAGAGAGTCATCTTTATCCATTACTCTGGGCTCGTAAATCTCTGCTGCGTCTTGAACACATAAAATTTGCTTATCTCTACTTGTGATAATGATTTTACTTCCAACACCAAACCATTTGCGGTCCCCAACTAAAGATTTTACTTGAATATCCCGATCTACATCATCAAGAATAATTAGAACTTTTGTTGCACAGAATCTTTGCTGGATCACATTAATTCCATCATCCACACTAGCAATATCTTTATTTCTTGTTTCAGGATATCCAAGATAAGTTGCCTTTGCAAATGAACAAGTACATTATAATGTTGAGCAGTTTCTCGAACATTTGCAATAAAGCTACATCTTTCAAAGTTATGAAAGACTGTGTAGTAGACAGCCCTAGCGATCGTTGTCTTTCCAATGCCACCGAGGCCATGGATCCCCACAATTTTTCGATCCTTAGATTTAATATCTAACAACATCAACATTTCTTTTATATGAAGTTGGATTCCAACTAGGTTGTTAGCAACACTTAAGGGTCTCTTGTTCAATGTTCTCCCAACTGTTTTAACAACTGTTTTTATTAACGTTCCTTCATACCTGCATAATTCAAACAAAAATAAATAAATACTTTGGATGATAAATTATATACATAAGGAAACGAATCAAAAAAATTCAACATGGAAGAAACCACAAGTAAATTATACAAGTCTTACTATGTGTTTGCATCTCATTTTTTGTTTAGATTTTAGTATTTATTCTCCACCAATATTATTCACAAACGAGAAAATAGAGTAGCAAGTAGGTTGAAGAAAAATGATAATTAGCAAGATCTCATATTTTATTCACATTTGTTGGCCCTTAACCAAACTGTCTTTTTTTTTTCTCGGGTACTTTTAAACCCAAATACTAAGACAGTGAGTAGTTCCAACTTGGAAGACATTAATAATAATAATCCATAGTTAATTTATGGGAACAAATAAAAAGAAAGTGTTGGGAGTAGTTACGTATCCTCCATGGAATGCCATCCATCCAATTCTCCAACCTCTCTCATAGCCTCCTTCCACTTTTGCAACATTGTGACGTGGTCCAAGCAGTTGCCCATATTGATCTGGTGTTCCTCAAAGGCCTTGGTGTATATCCCGGTCTGGTTTCGCACATCCCTTTGTAGAAAATGGGGAAAACGATCTGATTCATTGTTCTTCTGCATTCAGATATCTGGGTTAGCTCTTTGAGACACCATTTACTTGATGCATAGTTTTCCGAGAAGATGGGAATCGAGATTCTCGACCCCTGGATTGCAGCGAGTAGCTCCGGCCCAATCTTGTTTCCCTTGTGGAGTTCCTCTGAGTCCCGGAAAGTTCGAATTCCAGCATCAATCAAGGAATTGTAGAGGTAGTCTGCGAAATTGGTGCGAACATCTTTGCCATGAAAGCTCAAGAACACTTCGTAAGTACTCGAACCAGTAAAAGAGGATGATGATGATGAAGAAGAAGAAGAAGAGGCCTGATGATGATGATGAGCTGCTGCCATTCTTTCTATCAAATTGCTTGAAGAATGCCTTTCAAAAGAGGGTGGATGATGTTATGTAAATACTTCTTCAATCTTTGATTGATATTGTTACCAGCAACAAGTTTTTAGCAAGTAATTTAATTGCAGAGCAGTACTACTGTTTAATTATGTTCATATGAATATTCAAGAAAAAGTGAAGAACGGTAAAGAGGCATCTTTAGTTGTTGGGGAAAGTTCCTACCACTTTCCTGACCACATTTCCATTTTGAGATAACTAAAGATGCCTCTGGATGAGCGCGTGCGTTCAAACAGAAATTTTGAGATAACCACCTAATGTTTATGACTTGTTACATGGTACCCTATTGGGAAAAAGATATCAAAGCCAGCAATATTTTTCCACTAATTAAATGGACCCATGCATAGTAAGATTTGGTGAAAAAGTTGTTTGCCTCCATCTTCAATCCAACATATTTGATTGAGAAGGAGAGAGAAAACTTAAAAAGAAATAAAAATGAAAAAATGGTGTTGTGGAGTTCCAATGTGGCAGAGATATAACTGAAGACAAATTTTACCAAAAAAAAAAAAAAAACACTGAAGACAATTAACATACCCTGAAAAAATTGTTTGTCTTCATCTCTATATTCGGTAAAAGAGAGAGAAAATCCCTAATTGATTGGACACAAATCAAGTATTACTGGCATTTTAGTAAATTGTTTGATTATTTAAAAAAATTAATAATATCTATTAATAATAATTTGTATTTAATTTTGAAAATATTTTAAAGGTTCAATCAAAATTATAGAATCTTTGAAATTGGAATTATGATAGATTGGGACTTTGATGATAATTTTATAATGCCTTGTATTCTATTATGCGATATTGTATTATATATAGAGGGATTGATGTGTAATTATCTATTTAAATCAAAAAATTTAGGTTACACTTGATACAATATAAAATCACCTCACCAATCAGAAACCGCCACGTGGCCGAGCCGGGGTCATCCCAAGAATCGAACCGAGCTGAATCAGAAACTGGGCCGACCTGACCTCTGTCACATCGCATGGTAGGGCTGAGCACTCTGCTAAGCCCGCGACACATTATCCGTGCCGACCTCCTTGACCGAGCATACACAGGACGGTCAAGGTCGAGGTGACTGCCGAGATCGGCCTCCCAAGTCCGACCTCCATGGCCGAGCCCTCCACCAAGGCCATCACAACGGCCTCCCAAGTCTGACCTCCATGGCCGAGCTCCTGGGCCGAGCCCTCCACCAAGGTCATCACAACGGCCTCCCAGGAATCGCGGAGCCACATCAGCACCGCTCGAGTATCCCAGAATAAGGATCGAGCCACGATCCCTACCCAATATCGAATCACGCTCTCATTAGGACTCTTACCTTAACAAGAGTCCGACCCCGAAAGAACTCTCCATTCCACTCCACTCCGCGAGGAAGAGCCTTACCAAACAAGGACTCTTACCATACTAGGATTCCTCTAACCGCCTCATCTCCCTCTATAAATACCCAGGTATGGAACACAATTCGACATCTCACTTTCACTAGCTGTTACGCTGTCGCATTGGAGACCTAACTTGAGCGTCGGAGATTCCTAGGCCGGAGCCACACCGGCTCTCTTGCGCTCACTCGGTTTTTGCAGGCTCATCCGTGGGAGAACCGGGCACCGGAGGTTTCCACACGCAACAGATTTGGCACCGTCTGTGGGAACGACGTCAGCAAGCCATCGTCGTTTCTACCAACTTCAAGAGCAGCAACAATGGTACACATGAGATCAGGGCAGCATGGCTCGACTTCTCGTGGGGATGAGCTACAACCTGTTGTGCAGGCGAGGCGATCATCGCCCCTTGAAGCCTCGCGGCAGGGCGCGACCGAAAGACCCCCTCGGGCAGGGGGTGCGCAGCCCAACACGGGCGCCGCGGCCAATCCCATTCCCCCGCCAGAGGGTGGGATTGGCGGAAGTGTGCTCGACACAGCAGCGGCTGACCGGGCAAGGGTCGAGCCAAACTTGAACGGGCTGAGCCTACTAGCGCCGCCGCCCTTACCGAAGAATTTGGACCCCGAAGCCCCGACAAATAACCGGCAAGTTATGGACTTGCAACTGCAGATGCTCCACACCAACGAGATGCTGCGTACTTTCATGAACCAGATGGCCCGGGATGGGCTGATGGGCCAACCACTGGTCGCGCCCCCTCCAGCCCCGGTGCGTGTAGAGAGAAACTTGCAGTAGAATGGTGGCCGGCGTCAGGCCGAGCCTAGTCAGGCCGCGTCATCACACCCGTCTCGTCAGAAGACTCCTCCTCCACACCCTAGTAGAGGCGCTCGACGGGATGAACAAGAGCATCACCGAAGCCCGGGGCCAAGGTAAGAAATAGAACCAGCGGGCTTGGTAGCGAGAAGGTCGGTATTTTTCAGTTGGCTCGGAGAAGATGGGCAGCTGAGGGGAAACCGAGAACAGGGGAATGAGCCAAATGGGAGACGTGTTGCAAGACAAGGAGAAGGATCTCGCCATAGCCCTCGGAGTCAAAGCCCACCTCCCTGAGAAGAGCAACAGAGGAGCCCCCATGGGTCCAATTTCCAGGTGGAAAGAAAAATAAGGAGGGATGGTGCTGACTGAGCCAACCAGAACGACTGACCACAGTGGGAAGATCGAGCATACCGACCCCACAATGAAGGACGAAATGGCCGACCTAGGCCGAGTGAACAAGACAATTTACACCAAGTGGACGACCGAACGGCCAAGCACATGAAACCGAGCTGGAAAAGCGACTACGAGACTTGGCCGAGCAGGTTGAGGGATTGAAGAAACAGGCGACCCCAGGCGCCTATTCACTGGTCGGATGACACCCTTATTGTTATACCCGTACCCCGGGATATAATTAAATATCATTTCTTCTCATGACGTGTAGATACCGCTGCCATGTATGCTGGTGACCTGTTCTCCATGATGGTCAAACCTAGCTATAAAATCGTTTACCACAGCACGGGTTTGCCTGTGGAGGAAAGATTCCTCAACCGCCAGTGGGGAAAGTTCGTTGACGGCGACTTCGTCGACTACCCTCCAAGTACCAGCCCCGGAAGCGAGGAGTTCAGGAGAGAGCATCCTGGACCGTCACCTCAGTTGGATAATTCGTTCGGTGATGAGCTTAGCATTGCCGTGGCGAAGCTGTTCGGGGTCATGGGTAATAAACCATGATAGGGGAAAAGTAAGTTCTAGCCTCAAGACTTATTAATTATTCTTCCCTTGGTAACCTCGAAGTGCGGTCCGGGCTTGAACCGCTCGAGCTATTTCATGAGAGAAGGGAATAATTTAAGTTCGGGTCCCACGTACCTTTAGGAAGTACATTGGGGACTTATACCCATCTCATATGAGCCCATCTAAGAATGGGCTTTTCCCTAATTAAAGTTGTGGGCAGGCCCATTTAACCTATTGACCCAATGATGGGTTATTCCATCCACTTACCCACATAGAACTAATGGGTTGACCCATTAAGCCTCATGACCCATTTGACTAGAGGTACCCAAATACCCATTTATTATAAATGAGTCCATGAGGGAGAGAGAGAACACCACTTCTCCTTCATCATTCTCTTCTACCCTAAATCGTGGAGGAGAGAAAGAGGAGAGAAAGAGGAGAGGAAGAGAAAGAGGAAGGAGAGAGAGGCTTGGAGGAAGGTGGAGACCCCATCTCTTGGGCCATAAATCGTGGAGCTCTCTCATCTTGGGGGTAGGTAAGCTATTGAACCTTCTTCCTTCTTCTATTTTGGATTTTAAAAGGGGTTGGGTAATGGGAGAGATTGACCTAGATCTCTCTTGGAACCTAGGGAGTCGATGGAGCTTTAAAGCCAAGCTATGGTGGAGTTATTTCACTCCATTATGAGCTCTAATGTGAGGGTTCTCATTTCCATTTGAGAGATTTAAGGTTGGACCCTAATGAGCTTAGGATGGAGTTTCCTAGAAGTCCTTGTGCTTTAAAACCACTTGAAATGGGGTCCTTGGAGGGGAATCCTTCGGATTTTGGACCTGAAGGTGTGAGGGTTTACATGTGGGTTCAGACCTGCAAGAAACCACCCTGAAATTACCTTCCCGAGAAGGATTCTGTGAAGGTCGGATTTACACTCGGTTTCAGTTTTCTGAAACCACATCTGCATCCGACCTTGACCAAAATTGTCCTGAGTCCCTGTAAAGCTCGGATTTACACTCGGTTTCAGTTTTCTGAAACCACATCTGCATCCGACCTTGACTAAAACTGTCCCGAACCCCCGGTTTCCTAGGATTTACATGTGGTTGCAGAATTTTGGCATGAAACCACTCCTGCAACCACTTTGTTTCTGAAACCTTATACTTAAGTGTTTATGGGAGACCTTTTGGGGATCCGTTCCCTTCGCTTGTTTAACCCTATTTCACTCTTTGTATAGGTTAATATATTCACTTTTGTGGCTTATTGCTTGATCGAGGCGACAACTGATAATCTTGGTGCTTGGCGTATACGTTGTGAGTGGGTTTGGTCGTTTGGGCTTATTATTATTATTGCATTATATATTATGTAATCATTATAATTAATAAGCATGTTTGCGCATATTGCATAATTTTATATCTATTTGTTATAATGTTGATTGGTAATGTTGTACCTTGATGGGTCTCGGTGCGGTAGGTACGGTCTAACCCGAACACTATATACATTTATGAAGAAATTATGTTGAATGTCATGTTGAACTGTATGCGCGTGCCGTCTGTCTGTAACCGGGCACTAAACCGGATGAAAAGTTGATGCGCCGGATTACCTCTCGGGACGATAGGACTTGCATGTGGTATATTGTGGCTAGGATTTCACACCCTTATGCTACGACCCTTACCAACAGGGGTTTAGGTGTTGGGTAATCAGTACACCGGATTCTCGTGGAGGTGGGAGAGGCCGATCATGGTAGTATTGGTTATCGGGTCCGCCACCGAGTGGTCTTGGAGGCTTCGATCGGCGTAGGTCCCACGTGACAATTGAGGTTTCATTGTGGCGATAAGTTAAGTGACCCACAGTGTCTCCCGAGTTGTCACAGTAGCATATGCCATTGACTTAGTTGTTTGTTAGGTGGAAAAATGGACTTAACATGTGCATGCATCATTGGACTATGTGAATTGCGTGTTTGTGCATCCCCATCCCCTCACCGGCTCATGGAGCTAACCCCCTCGTGCGCACACTTTTTAGATTATGATGCAGGTGACGGGTATCTCGCGGGACTTGGAGTTCAGCCCTCGGGATACGATGAGATCGATGAGGAGGAACCAGAGGCCTTGTTTGAGGAACATGGCGACGGGTGTCCTTGCGATGATTGTGCCTACGGGCCGTGAGGATATTCGGGACTCGATCCCTTTTTGATTACTTTTGAGGCTAAGGCCTATGGTGAAATACTTACTGTAATACCATTTTTGATAGTTATTAGATGGTCATTGGAAATGTAACTAATTACTGTATTTATCATCTAGCTTTGAACACCTTGTAACTATTCGATTTATACGCTTCCGCAATACTACTGATCCTTGGAATGTAATATTCCTCTTTTCTGCATTCTAATATTATATTGTGTTAATATTGGGTATGACTGTGCGTTGGGACACTGTGTCAGTGATCCGGGCGGTTTAGTAGGATGACACGCGTCGTCCTAGTCACCCTTTATATGATATTATATTCCTTGTCTGGAATAGGGGTGTGACAGCGTGGTATCAGAGCGAGATGCTCTGCACCAGCCACAGTCTAGCGGAATTGTGATTTACTCTACACAATAGGTTGCTAAATTAAAAGCTTCTAGCAATGCATAATTGGAATGTGTGTGAATGCTAGGGAGAAGACTAGTTTAGGGTGAAAGCCGAAGACAATAGCAAATGATAGGCACAACAGTGGAAGGAAAGACATGTGTATATATTTATATATATATTCCTTAATTCTAGCTGTGAATACATTTTCCATAAGCCAAATGAGTGATTACAAAAAGTTAGCTGAACTGTAAACTTCAAATTCTTACAACCAGGAAAAAAAAAAAAAAAAAATTTGCTGCATGTTAAGACAAATAGCTAGGAGTCCATAGAGAGCATGGTGGGAATGGCCAGGAGGTCTACTGCTCCATCTCATCATCACTACTGGGCTCATCCTCTGTGCCCTCATCATGGAGGTAGGAGTGCAAGTCCTCCATCTGCTGCTCGAAGCTCTCCATGCGTCTGTCGATGCATCGAGCCTAGTGTTCACTCCTTCAAACCCCCTAAGCCATGCTGGTGCTCATCGGCCCAGAGCGCAAGAATCCTATCGATGCTCGACCCACTAGGAGCGTGCCGGATGAAGAGGCCGCATGCACAGCCGGCGGAGGAGGAGGCTCCTGTACCTGAGGCTCAGGCCCGTGGCCCTCTGCTGGGACCAATGGCTCCCCATCACTATATGCATCCATCGCAATTCGCATCCTCGCCACTGCATTACGATCTAGAGGTGGATCTTCGGTTAAGTCTTGATCCTCCTCACTCAAGTCAACTCCAAAATGCTGGAAAATAGTGGTGAGCAACCTCCCATAGGGTAAATCTAAGTTCTTCCTGGGATTTCGCCCCGCATGATCCATTGTCCGCATGATAATGTAGGGCGGCAGATGGGAATGCCTTTGTAGAGGTGATAGGCCACATAGCCTACGAAGATGGAAGGCATGGTGCGGTGACCTGCTATAGGCACGATGTTGTGCTTGCACAATCCGGCTCAATATCACGGGAGAATTAGCAAAAGAAGTCTCGAGGCACTTTCTTCTCGAATGCCCCATGTGTAAGCTCCTGTATAATTCCCCTGTATGCCTCTCTCCGAGAAAGGAGTAGGGATTCTTCCATGGTGTGATGAGTCATCTCTCCCCGATAGCTACATTGAGGATGCCTGCCAACCGTGCCCCCGTGAAGGATATGGTGACTCCCTTGACATAAGAGATGATCCGGTAATCTCGCGTGCCTAGGTTCTCGGTGTGCAGGTTGGCGTAGAAGTGACGAATGAGCTTGGGATAGAATGGCTCTGGAAGGTTGAGGAGGTTGGACCACCCCAGTGCTTCAAATCTCGGCCCTACTTTGTAGGCCTTGAGGTCTTCCAGTACTACATCTCTTCCCTCCAAGATACTCTTAAAGCGAAAGTGGTCTTGGTACATCTCCTGTTTCTCTAGGTCTTGGAACCATAGTGCATCCAAAGCAGCTGGGGCAGCTTGTTCGGCCCGTGCACGCCTTGTTCTAGGAGCCATTTACTTTCCTAACCTGCAACCAAGGAAGGCCAAGAATACAGAAACATATTAAGTCCATGCTTGGATATTAAGGTCTAAGCAGATATACAATGAAAGGAGATAAGGAATTAGAACCTAGACCTCGATTCCTACAACAGATTAACCAAATTACAGCAGGAAATTTAATAGAAAATTTGGTTGTGAATGGTCTAAGGAGTTAGGAAAAAGGGGAATGCATGGCCACTATGTAGATGCAATCATAGAGAATAAATGTACATGGCCACATTATGCTTGGAGAGCATTATATTATGCAAGCAATTAGTTCAAACAAAGTTGGACTGATTTGATAAGAAATATACTAAGAGATCCAAAGAGGAAATTTTCAGATTTGTGTTTGGAAGTTGAATGGCATAGTAAACAATATAAATACATGGCCATATTATACCTAGAACATGAAGTTTATACCAAATATCTAGTTCAAGCAATATATGGAGCTAATTTGTAGTAAATCATGCTTGAATCTCTAAAAGGAAATTTCAGATGTGATTCTTGAAGTTCCAATTGCAAGAAGTAAATAAGTAATGGCTTGAGACAACCCCAAATTATATACACCAAGCCTACCTAGCAAAACCGAACTTGATTTGGGCAAAAAGGAAATAGAATTTTCGGTTAGGGTTTTGGGATTTCTCCAAAATCCAACCCAAACCCATGGTGAAGGTGCAAAATTGGGGGAAATACCTCAACTAGGTTGCATATGATGGGAAACGAATGGAGAATGGACAATAATCCATCTATTTAGCTAGGAGAAAACAAAAAAACCCAAACCTAGTAAATCCGAAATGGGTTTTGGGGTTTCTCCATAAGAGAAGTCGAAGGGAGAAAGAGATAGATCGATAGAGGGGGAAGAGGTCATACCTGAACTCGA
Organism: Telopea speciosissima; assembly: GCF_018873765.1. Lineage (NCBI taxonomy): Eukaryota > Viridiplantae > Streptophyta > Magnoliopsida > Proteales > Proteaceae > Telopea > Telopea speciosissima. The sequence goes on from NW_025317953.1 coordinate 10,207, forward strand.
TCGGATCTGTTGAAGAGTGGGTTGGAGTGCCAAAAATCCACCTAGAAGGGAAATGGAGCAAGAACGAGTGCGGTTTTGGGTTCTCCAGAGCGTAGGGTGTGTTTAGAAATAGGAATTTGGGTTTTGAAAAAGAGTTTCGAGTTAGAAATTCTGTTTTTGGGCCATGCGGTTTTACACTCGGATGCAAAATTATGAAACCGAATGTGAATCCGCGGTTTCCCGAGACCAGACTTTGGTCCTGTGAATCTCGGTTTTACACTCGGATGCAGCCTAGTGAAACCGCATGTAAATCCGACCCGGCCAGAAAGGGTTTTTTGACCTTGTTTTGCTTAACCAACTTGCTTCTAATGCTTATTACCCTCATTATTGCTACCCTTACCCCTCGTGTAACCTGTGTTTACCTTTGCAAATCGATTTTTGATTGGTTTGCTTAATATTGCTATTGTGCCTATAACTGTGGGTGTTGACTGTAACCAGGTGTGAACCATGGTTAATACACGGTCAAATGCCAACCGTTCTCCTGCTAGGGAAGAGGCCGGTGAGGCTTCGAATACGGTTCTACCGGTAGCACCGCCAATTAGTAATAATGCGGATGTCACCGCGTTGTTGAGTAATAGGTTGCAATCCATGGAACGAGAGCATAGGGAGGCGCAACAAGAGCAGCGCCAATTTATGCAAAACATGACTGCTATGTTCCAAGCCTTTGTTAGGGAAAGGCAGCCAGTGCCTCCTCCTGTGCAAGTCAATCCTCCCCCACCTGCCCCTGTGGGTTCTGCTGTACCTAGTGTTCCTCTGGCTCAAGATACTGCCGGAATTCCTTTGACACAAGAGGTGCCAGCACCTACTCTACCTCCCACTTCAGTGACTCCTCCAGTCCAAGCGGTGGCTCCGGCTTGGGTAGATGCTGCTAGGCTGTCGGAAAGATTTCAGAAACATCGTCCTCCAACCTTCTACAAGATGGCCCATGATTCCTTTTTCCCGGCAACATTTATAAGGGATCTTGAGAGGATCTTTGAAGTGATACAGTGCAATGACACGGACAAGATCCGGTGTGCTACCTACCAGCTCCGGGGTGATTCTGATGCGTGGTGGCTCTCCTCTAAAGACCATTTTTGGGCAACTCACCCAGGGGCAACTTGGGCTCAATTCAAGGAAGTCTTCTTCAAAAATTTCTTCCCTCAAAATTTCCGTGATAGGAAGGAGTCTGAGTTTATGAGCTTCTTTCAAGGATCCAAATCGGTCCTTGAGTACCAGCAAGCTTTTGAGGAGCTGTTTTACTTCGCCCCGGTACACATGAAGGCCGAGAATGTGAAGGCTAGGAAGTTTGAGAAGGGGCTTAGACCTAGCATTAGTACTTCTGTGGTGCTACACAAGTACCCTACTTATGCTGAGACGGTCCAAGCCGCTAAGGTGATTGAGGACCAGCAGAGAGAGAATTACAGGGCCATTCAGGCTGGTAAAAGGCCCATGACCTCTCATGAACCTAGGGGATCCACAAAATTCCAAAAGAGAGGATCCTACACTACTGCTTTTCCGGTCCAGTCCCGGAGGTCAGATGCAGTGCAAGCGCCCAGGCCTACATCAACTCCTCACTATGGTTCCCAGACTCTTATATGTTACAATTGCAAGGAGTCCGGGCATATGGTTCGAGACTGTCCTCATCCTCGGATGATAGGTCCTCCAGGTGCAGCTACACAAAAGGCACCCCAAGCCAAGGCAGTTGTGCGTTCTCTTCTTCCTACTCCGGCCCATAGATCTCAAGATCGGGTGTATTCTGTGACAAATGAAGAGGCCCAGGCCGATCCCAGTGTTATTACAGGTAATGCACTCTACTCTTAAGATGTGCATATTAATAGCTTTTGTTTCTATGATTGGTTGTCTGTTGCTTGTCAGGTGTCGTTCTTGTTTGCTCTCAGCCTGCTTATGCTTTATTTGATTCGGGGGCATCACACTCTTTTGTGTCCCCTAGTTTTGCTAAGAAGATGTCCATTGAACCAAAGCTAATGGCCCAGAAACTGATAGTCAGTACACCAACGGGTAGCAAGGTTGAACTTAACTCGGTTTATGATCCTTGCCCGGTATGTGTGGGTGGTCACGGACTCGAAGCAAGCTTAGTACTGCTGGATATGAAAGACTTTGATGTGATTTTGGGAATGGATTGGCTATCAACTCACAAAGCCAGTCTAATCTGTTCAGAGAGGAAGGTTCTATTCAAACCAGCTGAAGGTGAAGAGTTTGTGTTTATGGGTACTAGGCGGGAGAGACCCAAGAAGGTTATCATCTCTGCCCTCCAAGTACAGAAGTTGTTGGCAGAGGGATGTCAGTGTTATCTAGCATCTGTGATAGACACTGAAGCCAAAGGCAGGCCTTTGGAAGAGTTGTACGTGGTGAAAGACTTTCCAGATGTCTTTCCTGAGGATCTAACGCGGTTGCCACCAGATCGCGAGACAGAGTTCATGATAGATCTGATTCCTGGTGCAGCCCCAGTATCCAAGGCACCTTACAGGATGGCCCCAACTGAGTTAAAGGAGCTACAAGAGCAGTTGAATGACCTGTTGAAGAAGGGTTTCATTAGACCCAGTGTATCTCCTTGGGGAGCACCTGTGTTGTTTGTGAAAAAGAAGGACGGTAGTATGCGTCTGTGCATTGACTACCGTGAGCTCAACAAATTGACAATCAAGAACCGGTATCCTTTGCCTAGGATCGATGACCTATTCGATCAACTACAGGGTGCTAAGGTGTTCTCGAAAATTGATCTCCGGTCAGGGTACCATCAGTTGAAGATCAGAAATAGTGATATCAGCAAGACAGCATTCAGATCTCGCTATGGTCATTATGAGTTCTTGGTCATGTCCTTCGGGCTGACCAATGCCCCGGCCGCTTTTATGGAGTTGATGAACCGGGTGTTCCACGATGTTCTAGACAAGTATGTCATTGTCTTCATTGATGACATCTTGGTCTATTCCAAGAGCGAGGAGGAGCATGCAGACCATCTCCGCCTAGTATTGCAACGCCTAAGGGAGAAGCAGTTGTACGCCAAATTCAGTAAGTGTGAGTTTTGGCTACAACAGGTGGCATTTCTGGGACACCTTGTTTCTGGTAAGGGTATAGAGGTTGACCCTGGCAAGGTGAAGTCAGTAGTTGACTGGGCGATACCCAAGAATGTGGCAGACATTCGTAGTTTCCTGGGACTAGCTGGCTATTACAGGAGATTTATTGAGAACTTCTCAAGGCTCTCCGCTCCTATGACACGACCGACCCGAAAGGGAGTGAAGTTCGAGTGGTCTCGATAGGCGTGAAAAGAGCTTCCAAGAGCTCAAGCAGAGGCTGGTTTCCGCTCCAGACTTACCATTCCTAATGGTACTGGAGGGATGGTAGTCTACAGTGATGCATCTAAATTGGGCTTGGGTTGTGTCCTAATGCAAGATGGGAAGGTAGTAGCCTATGCTTCTCGGCAATTGAAGGACTATGAGAAGAACTACCCGACCCATGATTTGGAGCTTGTGTGGTTTTCGCTCGAAGATCCGGAGACATTATTTATATGGTGAGAAGAGCGAAATATACGATGATCACAAGAGCCTCAAATACTTCTTTACACAAAAGGAGCTCAATATGAGGCAGCGACGGTGGTTGGAGTTGTTGAAAGATTATGATTGTACTATCCATTACCACCCAGGCAAGGCAAATGTAGTAGCGGATGCGCTGAGCCGAAATCTCGGTCCTTGTCACGGCATCACTAGCGCCGTGAGGAACTCATTGAGGAAGCTAGAAGGATGGACTGGAATTCTTGGTTGATGGTGTTACCTTATCTCTATCAGCTTTATCAATACAATCCACACTGGTAGGGCGAATTCAATCAGCCCAGGCTTCTGATGAGGAGATTCAAAAGGTTATTGAGGCTATCAAGGGGGACACGCAGCGGGAACTGGATTTTACTTTAACAGAGAGTGGTGTTCTCATGTTCAGACAACGGCTATGTGTTCCTAGTAACCCTCAGTTGAGGAAGGAAGTGTTAGCTGAGGCCCATGACTCTCCCTATTCTATTCATCCAGGTAGTACGAAGATGTATAGAGATCTGAAGGAATATTACTGGTGGAGTGGAATGAAGAGGGATGTGGCTGAGTATGTGGCAAAATGTCTTACTTGTCAGCAGGTGAAGGCGGACAGACAGCGACCTCATGGCCTCTTACAGTCATTGCCTGTTCCAGAGTGGAAGTGGGAGCATGTTACCATGGATTTTGTCACCGGGTTGCCCCGCACGCCTAGAGGTGTCGATACCATATGGGTTGTCGTTGACAGATTGACAAAGACGGCTCACTTCATCCCCATGAAGATTACCTATTCGATGGACAAGCTGGCTCGCTTGTACATTGATAATGTAGTTCGTCTACACGGAGTTCCTGTCAGCATCATCTCCGATCGGGATCCCAGATTTACATCTAAGTTCTGGGGGGGTTTTCAGAAGGCAATGGGTACACTGTTGAGTTTTAGTACAGCCTTCCACCCTCAAACCGACGGACAGTCGGAGAGGACTATTCAGACATTGGAAGATATGCTCCGAGCTTGTGCCATTGATATGCAAGGCAGCTGGGACGAGCATCTCTCACTTATTGAGTTTGCTTACAATAACAGTTACCAGGCTACTATAGGCATGGCACCGTTTGAGGCTCAGTATGGGAAGAAGTGTCGGACACCGTTATATTGGGACGAAGTAGGTGAACGGCGTATTCTTGGACCCGAGTTGATTCAGGCAACATGCGAGAAGGTGGACTTGATTCGTGAGCGGATCAAGGCGGCTCAGTCCAGGCAGAAGGGTTATGCAGACTTGAGACGGAAGGACCTTGAGTTCACTATCGGCGATAAAGTGTTCCTTAAGGTATCACCCTCCAAAGGGGTGATGCGTTTCAGCAAGAAGGGCAAGCTGAGTCCGAGATTTATAGGACCTTTTGAGATCCTTGCACGGATTGGACCGGTGGCATATCGGTTAGCACTCCCTCCATCTTTAGAAGGTGTGCATGACGTCTTCCACGTGTCCATGTTGAGGAAGTATGTCCATGATCCAAGCCATGTATTGACGTATGAACCACCAGAACTTGCGGCCGACATGTCCTATAAAGAGCTGCCTGAAAAGATTTTGGACAGCAAGGTTGTTCATCTTCGCAACCGGCCCATTCATTATGTGAAGATAAAATGGTGCAACCATCCGGAAGAGGAAGCTTCTTGGGAGGCAGAGGTAGAGATGCGGGCGAAATACCCTTTTCTTGCCTATCGATAAGGTACATCAAATTTCGAGGACGAAATTTCTTATAAGGTGGGGGGGATGTTATACCCGTACCCCGGGATATAATTAAATATCATTTCTTCTCGTGACGTGTAGATACCGCTGCCATGTGTCTTTGGTGACCTGTTCTCCATGATGGTCAAACCTAGCTACAAAATCGTTGACCACAGCACGGGTTTGCCTGTGGAGGAAAGATTCCTCAACCGCCAGTGGGGAAAGTTCGTTGACGGCGACTTCGTCGACTACCCTCCAAGTACCAGCCCGGGAAGCGAGGAGTTCAGGAGAGAGCATCCTGGACCGTCACCTCAGTTGGATAATTCGTTCGGTGATGAGCTTAGCATTGCCGTGGCGAAGCTGTTCGGGTCATGGGTAATAAACCATGACAGGGGAAAAGTAAGTTCTAGCCTCAAGACTTATTAATTATTCTTCCCTTGGTAACCTCAAAGTGCGGGTCCGGGCTTGAACCGCTCGAGCTATTTCATGAGAGAAGGGAATAATTTAAGTTCGGGTCCCACGTACCTTTAGGAAGTACATTGGGGACTTATACCCATCTCATATGAGCCCATCTAAGAATGGGCTTTTCCCTAATTAAAGTTGTGGGCAGGCCCATTTAACCTATTGACCCAATGATGGGTTATTCCATCCACTTACCCACATAGAACTAATGGGTTGACCCATTAAGCCTCATGACCCATTTGACTAGAGGTACCCAAATACCCATTTATTATAAATGAGTCCATGAGGGAGAGAGAGAACACCACTTCTCCTTCATCATTCTCTTCTACCCTAAATCGTGGAGGAGAGAAAGAGGAGAGAAAGAGGAGAGGAAGAGAAAGAGGAAGGAGAGAGAGGCTTGGAGGAAGGTGGAGACCCCATCTCTTGGGCCATAAATCGTGGAGCTCTCTCATCTTGGGGGTAGGTAAGCTATTGAACCTTCTTCCTTCTTCTATTTTGGATTTTAAAAGGGGTTGGGTAATGGGAGAGATTGACCTAGATCTCTCTTGGAACCTAGGGAGTCGATGGAGCTTTAAAGCCAAGCTATGGTGGAGTTATTTCACTCCATTATGAGCTCTAATGTGAGGGTTCTCATTTCCATTTGAGAGATTTAAGGTTGGACCCTAATGAGCTTAGGATGGAGTTTCCTAGAAGTCCTTGTGCTTTAAAACCACTTGAAATGGGGTCCTTGGAGGGGAATCCTTCGGATTTTGGACCTGAAGGTGTGAGGGTTTACATGTGGGTTCGGCACTGCAAGAAACCACCCGAAATTACCTTCCCGAGAAGGATTCGTGAAGGTCGGATTTACACTCGGTTTCAGTTTTCTGAAACCACATCTGCATCCGACCTTGACCAAAATTGTCCTGAGTCCCTGTAAAGCTCGGATTTACACTCGGTTTCAGTTTTCTGAAACCACATCTGCATCCGACCTTGACTAAAACTGTCCCGAACCCCCGGTTTCCTAGGATTTACATGTGGTTGCAGAATTTTGGCATGAAACCACTCCTGCAACCACTTTGTTTCCGAAACCTTATACTTAAGTGTTTATGGGAGACCTTTTGGGGATCCGTTCCCTTCGCTCGTTTAACCTTATTTCACTCTTTGTATAGGTTAATATATTCACTTTTGTGGCTTATTGCTTGATCGAGGCGACAACTAATAATCTTGGTGCTTGGCGTATACGTTGTGAGTGGGTTTGGTCGTTTGGGCTTGTTATTATTATTGCATTATATATTATGTAATCATTATAATTAATAAGCATGTTTGCGCATATTGCATAATTTTATATCTATTTGTTATAATGTTGATTGGTAATGTTGTACCTTGATGGGTCTCGGTGCCGGTAGGTACCGGTGCCGGAACCCCGAACACTATATACATTTATGAAGAAATTATGTTGAATGTCATGTTGAATCAGTATGCGCCGTGCCGTCTTGTAACCGGGCACTAAACCAGATGAAAAGTTGATGCGCCCGGATTACCTCTCGGGACGATAGGACTTGCATGTAGTATATTGTGGCTAGGATTTCACACCCTTATGCTACGACCCTTACCAACAGGGGTTTAGGTGTTGGGTAATCAGTACACCGGATTCTGTGGAGGTGGGAGAGGCCGATCATGGTAGTATTGGTTATCGGGTCCGCCACCGAGTGGTCTTGGAGGCTTCGATCGGCGTAGGTCCCACGTGACAATTGAGGTTTCATTGTGGCGATAAGTTAAGTGACCCACAGTGTCTCCCGAGTTGTCACAGTAGCATATGCCATTGACTTAGTTGTTTGTTAGGTGGAAAAATAGACTTAACATGTGCATGCATCATTGGACTATGTGAATTGCGTGTTTGTGCATCCCCATCCCCTCACTGGCTCAGTGGAGCTAACCCCCTCGTGCGCACACTTTTTAGATTATGATGCAGGTGACGGGTATCTCGCGGGACTTGGAGTTCAGTCCTCGGGATACGATGAGATCGGTGAGGAGGAACCAGAGGCCGTGTTTGAGGAACATGGCGACGGGTGTCCTTGCGATGATTGTGCCTACGGGCCGTGAGGATATTCGGGACTCGATCCCTTTTTGATTACTTTTGAGGCTAAGGCCTATGGTGAAATACTTACTGTAATACCATTTTTGATAGTTATTAGATGGTCATTGGAAATGTAACTAATTACTGTATTTATCATCTAGCTTTGAACACCTTGTAACTATTCGATTTATACGCTTCCGCAATACTACTGATCCTTGGAATGTAATATTCCTCTTTTCTGCATTCTAATATTATATTGTGTTAATATTGGGTATGACTGTGCGTTGGGACACTGTGTCAGTGATCCGGGCGGTTTAGTAGGATGACACGCGTCGTCCTAGTCACCCTTTATATGATATTATATTCCTTGTCTGGAATAGGGGTGTGACACTTATCCTCCCGAGATCATGACCGTGCCACTACCGGCCAGGTTCAAACCTCCTCCCTTCGACTGGTATGACGGGACGATCTACCCAACGGATTATATCAACTACTTTAATGCGATGATGACCATGTACGGGGGAACCGAGACTGTTTCTTGTCGGGCTTTCCCTGCATCCCTCAAGGGTGCAGCGACCTCATGGTTCTCCTGGTTGCCACCGAACTCCATAACAAGCTTCGCTCAGCTCTGTCGAGCCTTCGTCATGCGCTTCCAGAGTAGTATAAAACACAAGAAGACAACGGTCAACCTCCTCAGCATGAAGCAAAGGTCTGACGAGTCGATCCGAGCATTCATCTCCCGCTTCAACAAGGAATCCTTAGACATTAAGGATTTGGATGAGGCCGCAGCCCATACTGCGATGAGCAACGGGCTCGCTGACATGGACCTCATCAAGGACTTGGCCCGGAAGTCGACCAGAAACCTGGTCGAGCTCTTAGAGAGGTGTAATGAATTTGCAAATATGGCCGAGGTACTCCAAGCCCAGAAGGGAAATGAAGGCCGAGCAGATAAGAAAAGGCCGATGATCGATGACCGCAAGGAGGACAAGCGGCCCAGGATGGATCCCCGAGCCGAGAGATCAGACCGAGCTCAGAGTCCCGATTACACCCCCATTGAATACCTCGCACAAGGAGATTTTGATGCAAATACAGGACGGCGGGTACATCCGCCGACCCCGACCGATGCAAGCCGGGTCATCTCAGAATCCCAACAAGTATTATCAATTCCACAAGGACACTGGTCACGACACCTAGGATTGCTATCAGCTGAAAAGAGAAATCGAAGAGCTGATAAAAGCGGGCACTTGAAGCGATATGTTAAGAGAGGTTGGGAAGAACGTGGGGGTCGGCGACCTAAAGATCGCGATTAAAGGAGAGCCGAGCCGAGGCCCGAAAATAGGTGAGTCGAGTGAGACGAAGATAAAGCCTGAGCAGAGAAGAAAGAGGAAGGATCTGGGCCAAGCAATGATAAGGGAGCTCCCATATACACTATCCTCGGAGGGCCCGGACAAGAGTCTACTCGAAAGGCCAAGGCAATGCGCGATTCATCGAAGTCACCGAGATGCCCACCAAGAAGCTCAAGCTAGCGACGACGATCTCCTTCACCGAGGCCGACCTCGAAGGTATAAGTTTGCCTCATGACGATGCTTTAGTGGTGTAGGTAGAAATTGCGAAGAGACCCGTCCATTGACTATTGGTCGATACCGGCGCATCCGTGGACCTTATGTCGCTAGATGCGTACTGACAATTTGGCTTCGGCGATGAAGCGCTCAAACCAGAGGGCACCTCACTTCATGGGTTCTCAAGAGCTGCCGCGACCATCAAGAGCTCAATCGACCTACTGGTCATGATCGAACAAGCCCCATGTCAAGCGACGATCCAGGTTAAATTCATGGTAGTACGGTCAGTGGTGGCCTTCAACGCCATACTCGGCCGCCCATCATTGACCACTCTCCAAGCCATTATTTCACCGACGCATTTGAAGATGAAGTTCCCTACCGAGAATGGTATCGGCGAGATCCGAGGTGACCAGAAGAAAGCGCAGGAGTGCTATGCTACTTTTGTCAAGCAAAACAAAGGCAATGTCTGAGGAATGGCAATGTGCGTCGAGCACCTCCCTGAGGATCAGCGGGATGAGCTCACCGAAAGGAGAGGATGACCCGTGGAAGACCTGACCCCATTCCCCCTCAGCGAGGAAGACCCAACAAAGGTGGTCCAACTCGGATCATTGCTAAGCGAGGATCAAAGGAATCAACTCGGGAACTTCTTAAAGGCAAACACCGATGTCTTCGCCTGGTCGACTGTCGACATACTGGGCATACCAAGGCACATAGCCAAGCATCGACTCCATATGGATCTGAGCCAAAAGCCGTTCTAGCAGAAGAGAAGGAACTACGCCCTTGATTGGCAA
>NW_025317954.1:0-20298 GCF_018873765.1 Telopea speciosissima
TGATACATATTTTGACATATGTTCAGTTTCGGTCAAAACCAGATTGGGTGGGTCATTTGGGGTTATTGGGGGGCATTTCCATACTTTTGTTGGATTATGGCTTTTCTATAAAGTGTCCTTATCTCTTATGTGATGTGTGGATAAGATGTTGAGGGTCAAGACCTTCGAATCGATACGTATTTGGACATATTTTCTATTCTGGTCTGAACCAAATCGGGTGGGTAGTTTAGGCTTATTGGGGGGCATTTCTGTACTTTTCTGGGTTAGGGCTTTTCTATAAAGTGCCCTTACCTCTTATGAGATGTGTGGATGAGATGTTGATGGTCGAGACCTTTGAATCATGACATGTGTTCATTTTCGGTCCAAACCAGACCGGGTGGGTCGTTGAGGTTTATTGGGGGGGCATTTCAATGATTTTTTGGGTTAGGGATTTTCTATAAAGTGTCTTTACCTATTATGAGAGGTGCGGACTAAATTTTAAGGGTCGAGACCGTCGAATCGATACGTATTTTGACATATTTTTAGTTCTAGTCCGAACTAGACTGAGTGGGCCGTTTGGGGTTATTGGGGAGCATTTCTGTACTTTTTTTGGGTTAGGGCTTTTCTATAAAGTGTCCTTATCTCTTATGATATGTTTGGATAAGATATTGAGGGTCGACACCTTCAAATCGATGCATATTTCGACATATGTTCAGTTTCGGTCCAAACCAGACCGGGTGGGTCGTTTGGGGTTATTTGGGGGCATTTTCATACTTTTGTTGGGTTATGGCTTTCCTATAAAGTGTCATTATCTCTTTTGAGATGTGTGGATAAGATGTTGAGGGTCTAGACCTTCGAATCGATACATATTTTGACATATTTTCATTTCAGGTCAAAACCAGACCGGGTGGGTCGTTTAGGGTAATTGGGGGGCATTTCTATACATTTTTGGGTTAGAGGTTTTCTATAAAGTGTCTTTACCTCATACGAGACGTGTGGACAAGATTTTGACTGTCAAGACCTACAAATCGATATGTTTTTCAACATATGTTCAATTTCGGTCCAGACCAGACCAAGTGGGTCGATTGGTGTTATTGGGGGGAATTTTCGTACTTTTTTTGTGTTAGGGATTTTCTATAAAGTGTCCTTATCTCTTATGAGATGTGTGGATGAGTGGTTTGAGGGTCGAGACCATCGAATCGATACGTATTTCGACTTATGTTAATTTCCATTCCAAACCAGTCCGGGTGGGTCCTTGAGGGTTATGGGGGGCATTTCTGTACTTTTTTGGATTACGACTTTTTTGTAATGTGTCTTTACCTCTTAAGAGATCTGTGGATAAAATGTTGAGGGTCGAGACCTTCGAATCGATACGTATTTGGACATATGTTTAGTTCCGATCTGAACCAGACCGGGTGGGTTGTTTAGGGTTAATGGGGGGCATTTCTGTATTTTTTTGGGTTAGGGCTTTTCTATAAAGTGTCTTTAACTCTTACGAGAGGTGTGGTCGAGATGGCGAGGGTCAAGACTTTCAAATCGGTACATTTGACATATGTTCAGTTCCGGTTCGAACCAGACCGAGTGGGTCATTTGGGGTTATTGGGGGGCATTTCTGTACCTTTTTTGGGTTAGGGCTTTTCTATAAAGTGTCCTTATCTCTTACGAAATGTGTGGATAAGATGTTGAGGGTCGAGACCTTCGAATCGCGACATATGTTCATTTTCGATGCAAACCAGACCGGGTGGGTCATTTGGAGTTGTTGGGGGGTATTTCCATACCTTTATTGGGTTAGGGCTTTTCTATAAAGTGTCCTGATATCTTATGAGATGTGTGGATAAGATGTTGAGGGTCGAGACCTTCGAATCGATAAGTATTTTGACATATTTTCTATTAAGGTCAGAACTAGACCCGATGAGTTATTTAGGGTTATAAGGGGGGGGGGGCATTTCTCTACTTTTTTGGGTTAGGGCTTTTCTATAAAGTGCATTTAACTCTTACGAGAGGTGTGGACGAGATGTTGAGGGTCGAGACCTTCGAATCGATACGTATTTTGACATATGTTCAGTTCCGGTCCAAACTAGACTGAGTGGGTTGTTCGGGGTTAATGGGGGGCATTTTCATACTTTTGTTGGGTTATGGCTTTTCTATAAAGTGTCCTTATCTCTTATGAGATGTCTAGAATAGATGTTGAGGGTCGAGAGCTTTGAATCGAAATGTATTTTGACATATGTTCATTTGCGGCCCGAACCAAATTGGGTGGGTCGTTTAGGGTTATTGGGGGGTATTTCTATACTTTTTTGGGTTAGGGATTTTATATAAAGATTCTTTAACTCTTACGAGAGGTGATGACGAGATGTTGAGGGTCGAGACCTTCGAATCGATACGTATTTTGACATATGTTCAGTTTCGGTCCAAACCAGACCGGGTGGGTCGTTTGGGGTTATTGGGGGACATTTTCATACTTTTATTGGGTCATGGCTTTTCTATAATGGGTCCTTATCTCTTATGAGATGTGTGGAAAAGATGTTGAGGGTCGAGACCTTCGAATCGCGACATATGTTATTTTCGATGCAAACCAGATCGGGTGGGTCATTTGGAGTTGTTGGGGGGTATTTCCATACCTTTATTGAGTTAGGGCTTTTCTATAAAGTGTCCTGATATCTTATGAGATGTGTGGATAAGATGTTGAGGGTCGAGACCTTCGAATCGATAAGTATTTTGACATATTTTCTATTAAGGTCAGAACTAGACCCGATGAGTTGTTTAGGGTTATAAGGGGGGGGCATTTCTCTACTTTTTTGGGTTAGGGCTTTTCTATAAAGTGCATTTAACTCTTACGAGAGGTGTGGACGAGATGTTGAGGGTCGAGACCTTCGAATCGATAAGTATTTTGACATATGTTCAGTTCCGGTCCAAACTAGACTGAGTGGGTTGTTCGGGGTTAATGGGGGGCATTTTCATACTTTTGTTGGGTTATGGCTTTTCTATAAAGTGTCCTTATCTCTTATGAGATGTGTGGAAAAGATGTTGAGGGTCGAGACCTTCGAATCGCGAAATATGTTCATTTCTGGTCCAAACCAGACCAGGTGGGTCATTTGGAGTTATTGGTGTTGGACAAGTGTGTGTCCATCAAACCTGGTTCGGTCTGGTTCAACCCGGTTCACCTTTGTATTGAACATTTATACATTCTTGCTTAATATTGTCACATGCGATATAAACTTTTTGAGCATTATGTGTCCGTAAGTTATACTTAAAATGGTAGTCGCGACTAGGGTTTGGGCTGGGCACCCTTATCATATGGTCGTCACATTGGGTATGCCTAGACATGTGATGTCAGGGTAGGAATGCGAGTGCTCACATGTTTGATGTGTGCATTGGCGAAGAATCTACTTTTTCGATTCCCTCATGTATTACTACCAGATGTAGGAAGGGATAGACATGTGTCATCGATGCCCTGTACTTGGGGAAACCCTGTCACTGCAAAGTGTGATCGCATTCTTTCGTTCATCAGTGACTGAGACTCAAGCGAGTCAAAGCCAGTGTTCTGGGAATACGTGAACACTTTGTGAGTGAAGGAGTTATCCAACATGGTCACCACTGCCCGATTGGGGAACACCAAGATAGAGACTACCTGTGCATGGTCGGATCAGAATCTGGATCCAGTGCCGTTTTGGAAATGGTTTTGCAAAAATCTATTTTACATAAAATGATACATTATTTATAATTATTTGAACAAAGTATTTTATCGAGTTTTGCGGGACCCGATCAGATGCACAAACGCTCGTATATGGACTTATACTATGGATTGGGGTTTGGCAGTACATGTGTACGTGCCCTAGAATCCATAATGATGGTGTTGATTAGTGGGGGGGGTTGTATATGATAATAGTTATCATATAGGGAGTTATTTGGAATTTGCTAATTTAATTGACTCTTTATTTAATTAATGGAATTGGTGCTAATTGTAATTATCCATTAATAATTAAATAAAGTAGCTGATTAATACTTTCCCTATTGGATTCTACTTCTTCCCCTTTTAGAAGCACTTTGAGTTTAAACAGAACTGCCAAACTGAGAGAGAGAGAGAGACAGACTCTCACTGGGATTAAAGTAATCCATCCAGGGTTTAATTAAAACCGTAGATCTATAAAAGGATCAGAAAATGCAGGAGGGGGGCAGTGCTCCACGTTTTTGCCTGGCCCCCTCTTCTGTGTTTTGGTCTCTCTCTCTCCCTCTTTGAGATATCTTCTTCTTCTTCTAGTTTCTCTCATCTGTGTTTGAGAGTTAGGGTTTGTGAAACCCTAGATCTGTGCTAAAGAATTTGAGAGCATCTGGGATTGGCTTGAAGAACCTTGGTAGCACCATTGGAGGTTCAGATCTGTTTGCTTGGAGCGCTCACTGGAGGAAGAATCATTGTCTATTGGAGGAGCAACACTTGAGGCTCACCAGGTTAGCAATTCTTGTTTAATTCCTTCAGTTATTAATTATTAATATTTATGGGATGCGAAAGAAACTCGAATGATTTATTTTCGCTGCGCATTCGAGTATGGGTTGGATCCCTCTTGCCATGTGATGGATTAGAGATGTTATTTCTCTGTCCCTAATGTGCTCTATAATTGCGTGGGACACATGAGGGAAGGAGAAACCCTAACAGGATTGCACCAGGGTTCCCATGGGCAACCATGGGAAACCCTAAAAATTGAAATGGGGTGCCTATGGGACATCATGGGCTAAGCCAGGGTGTGCAATACCCTAATTGGTTTATAATTGGTTTCCCTAGGGAACCATGGTTTTATCCCTAGACCGTAGTTTGGCCTACAGTGTGGTATCAAAGCCACCTTTCCCACCCATGAATATTGAATAATTAATGGATTAATATGATTGTCATGAGTGGGATGCAAGTTGGCACATGGGTGGTTAGAATATGGTTGTTGTAACAACCTTCCCATGTGCACATGGGTAGTTACAAGATTGTTGGTGTAACAACCAACTCATGTATGATGGATTTGATTATTGATTTATTTATTCCAATTAATGAAGCATGTATCCAAATAAATGATTTTTTTTTTTTAAATTTTAATCATGTGTGGGGGGGGGGGGGAGGGCACACTGCCAAGCCTCTACGCATGCCCCTTCCCCTTTTCCTTGCCCATTTGCGTATTTTCCTTTTTTTTTGGGCTGCTGCCTACGATGCCAGTCGCTTCTGCCTACGGTGCCAGTGGCTACTGCCTACGGGAAAAACATAATTTTTGGTTTTAAAGAAAGAAGATGGATGAAGGGATTCCTCCCTCCACTCACTTGCAATTAAAATATAATTTTAATTTTTGAGTTTGGATGCATGTTATCATATGTGATGTGGTGATTCAATAATTGAGGAAATTCATGTTGTTTTTAGTTTACTTGTTTTAATGTCCATACATGAAATTATATTATGATGTGATTATGGGAATGACATTATAATAAATGGATGGATTATTTATGTATGTGATACATGGGGTTATGGGTGGATGTGATGCTTCTCTCTTTTTCTCTCTCTCCCCCTATCTTTTTTATAAACAAATGTACTCCACCCCATGGGCAGCCCAAATGGTGGGTTGGTTTCTCCATGCGGGGTTTCTTTATTATTATGGAAAGGAAAGTGTATAGAATTTTTCCTAGGTTTCTATTGTAATTTTAGAGGAGTTAGGACTCCCAGGGCATGTAGATGGTGATCCACATGTGGCGCTCAAAGTTTATGGAGATGCAAGTCACCTACTTTGAAGACGAGATTGGGCGGAGGAGATGATCAAGGCGTGGCATCCATGGCATGATAAATGCACCCAAAGTTATTAGTTTTATTTTTATTGGGAGGGTTCTTTAATTGCTTCTGATAAAAATACCGCCATCCCATAATCACTTTTAATTAATGTTGATTAATTGTGTTGTTTAAATCTATCCATGTATGTGAGAGTTGTTTAATCCCTCTTTAATCATAATACATGTATGATATGGACTAGTCTTAATCGGTAGCCATGACCATGGCCTCCTATTGAAGATAAATGTAGAGATTGTGTGATATGCCTTGCATACGCCGACAGGACATTGCAAGGACCACTGTCACATACTTGTCTATATTTACCTCTATCTAGACACGTTAGGGTATGGATAGTGAAAGGGCATTATGATAGGGGGCCATTTTTCATGATTCCATGATTCTAACTAATGCAATAGGTAAGTACATGACTTGGGTGTATGTCAGCTGACAAGATCTGGATATGGCACCCAGGTGGCCAAAAATATTGGAAGCCCATGAGGCAGATAGCCTAGTCCACACTACCACAATGTGTATAATGACTCCCGACAGGGTAAATTATGCATGCAAGGGTTGTAGGTATCCAATTCATCTTTTGGGTTATGAAGGAAACCCAAATAATGAAAGACCATTGATGTGTGTGTGCTCAATTTATTATTTTCAATGGTTATTAATTAGCATGTGGTTATTCACTTGTGCATGTGTAGATAATTATACAATCACTGCCGTTAATTCCAACCTTTTGACACTCATTAGCGAATACAAACTTAATGGTACAAACTATGTCATTGGTACCGGAGCATTAAGTTGCTCCTGACTACTGAAGGACTGTATACAGTTCTAGATGAACAAGTTCCTCCTCAACCCGACCTGAACGATTTTGAGGCAAATGAAGAAATGCAGGAGTTCCTCATGAGGGATTCCAAGGCGCCACTTTATATCCTAGGATCATTGGAAAAGTCAGTTCTGAACTCGGTCAAGGATATACGCATTGTTGGGGGTAAGATGGATAAGCTTGCTGAATTGTTCAACAGACAGTTGACACACGCCCATTCTAATGTGGTGAGTCAAATCCACAACACCAAGATGTCCCAGGGGACTCCAGTGATGGATCATGTAATGAAAATGACCAATCTGTTTGAAAAACTAGAATCCATGGGGACTGATTTCACGCTTTGATACAAGACCGATGTGATCTTAGCATCACTCACTTCTGCCTATGCACCCTTTAAGATGTCCTACAAGATGTCCGACAAGGAGATGGAGCTCACCGAGCTTGCTAATGCACTGGTAGAGGCTGGAATGTCCTTGAAAAAGGACAAGGCTGAGGTCAATGCAACTGAGGCAAAGCCTTCTTCAAGTGGGAAGAAGAAGAAAAAGGGAAGTAAGGGTAAGACCCTGAAACCCAAGGGTGGGAAGTCTGGTAATAAAGGCAAAGGCAAGTGCTTCTATTGCAAGAAGGAGGGTCACTGGAAAAGAAACTGTCGTGCTTACCTGGCTACTGTGAAAGACAAGAAGCCAGATGAAACAGAGGCTGCTAAAGAAGGTACATGTGATATTCACGTTCTTTATGAGTCTAATTTATCTTTTGAACTGACTAATTATTGGTTGGTGGATAGTGGTTCCACTGTTCACATTTGTAATGATTTGCAGGGGTTCAAGGAGACAAGGAACCTGGAAAGAAATGAGGTGTGTCTTCGGATGGGCACTGGAGCTGAGACCATGGCGATGGTTGTGGGAACTTTTATTTTAAATTTTAGTTCTGCTTGTTTAGTTTTAAAGGATTGTTATTATGTACCCTCTTTCAAGAGGAAGATAATTTCAGTTTCAAAACTTGTTTTGGACGGATATAGTTTTTCCTTTAATTCTAAGTTAATTATTCATTTTAATAATTCCTTTGTGGCATCCGGATATATGTAAAGTGGTTTGTATTTTCTAGATTACCCTATTAGAACGAATGTTGTTTCAAATGTTGATTTGAAACGGAAAGCAGCTCCAGTGAACTCAACATATCTATGGCATCTAAGATTAGGTCACATTAATGTGGACTGAATAAGTAGATTGGTGAGGGATGGACCCTTAGAGAGTCTGAGGATGGAACCATTCCCAACCTGTGAGTCATGCCTTCAGAACAAAATGACCAAGAAACCCTTTAGCAATAAAGGTACTAGAGCCACAGATCTGTTAGAGTTAATACACACTGATGTGTGTGGACCCATAAACATACAAGCGAGATATGGGTATGAGTACTTTATCACATTCACCGATGATTAGTCTAGATATGGTTACATATACTTGATGCGTAGGAAATCAGAAGCCTTTGATAAATTCAAAGAATTCCAAGCCGAGGTCGAAAGACAGCTCGATAAACGCATCAAGTCCTTAAGATCAGATCGGGAGTATCTATCGGATGAGTTTAAAGATCATCTCATATCCCAAGGGATAGTTAGTCAGCTAACTAAACCAGGCACACCACAATAAAATGGTGTATCCAAACGACGTAATAGGACCCTATTGGATATGGTCCGGACTATGCTCACTTATAGTGAGCTGCCTCTCTCTTTCTTAGGGTATGCTTTAGAAACGGAAATTTACATCTTGAATAGGGTTCCATCCAAGTCTATAGCCAAGACACCTTTTAAGTTGTGGAAATGGCGTAAGCCCAGTATTCAACACTTTAGGGTATGGGGTTGCAGAGCACATGTGCGAAAGCAACAGACAAACAAGTTGGAATCCAGGACTTCAAGATGTCATTTCATAGGGTACCCCAAAGACACGATAGGCTATTATTTCTATGACCCAGTTGACCAAAAGGCCATTGTAAGTAAACACGTCACATTTCTAGAGGAAGAAATGATGACCCAGAGGTCCAAACCAGAGTCATTAAAGAGCTATCAGATAGCTCAAAAACGTCACTTCCTGAAGTGAGACCAATTGGCATACCCGCTGAAATACCAACACCTGAAGAACCTTGACTTAGTGGGAGGACTATTAGACCACCCACCAGGCTTACTCTTCTAACCGAAGAGGAAACTGTGGAAGAGTTCCATATGGTATCGATTGAATCGGATGATGATCCGATGACATACTCTAAGGCTCTAAAGAATGTTGATGCCACTAGGTGGCTGGAGGCAATGCGCTCTGAAATCGATTCAATGCATTCCAACAAGGTCTGGACTCTAGTCGATCCATCACTTGGCGTCAAGCCAATTGGATGTAAATGGATCTTCAAGAGGAAGAAGGGCGCAGATGGAAAGGTCAAAAGATTTAAAGCGAGACTGGTGGCAAAGGGCTATACCCAGAAAGAGGTTATAGACTATAAGGAAACCTTTTCACCAGTGGCGATGATGAAATCCATCAGGGTTTTATTGGCTATCGCTACACACTTTGATTATGAAATCTGGCAGATGGATGTGCAGACTGCATTTCTGAATGGATTCCTTCAAGAGGAAATCTACATGGAATAGCCAGAGGGGTTCTCTTCCTTGGAGGAAGAAAGAAAGGTGTGCAAATTGCAGAGATCCATTTATGGCCTGAAGCAGGCTTCCTGGAGCTTCAGGTTTGATCAATCAATCAAATCGTTTAGTTTTGATCAAAACATGGATGAACCATGCATTTACTACAAGAAGATTAGTGTGAGGGCAGTATATTTTCTTGTTTTGTACGTAGATGACATATTGCTAATTGGTAACGATGTAGGTTTTCTTTCATTAGTAAAACAGTGGTTATCCACAACGTTTTTGATGAAAGACCTTGGTGAAGCTAGCTATATCCTTGGGATCAAACTCGTAAGAGATCGCCAGAAAAGGATGCTAGGCTTGTCACAGGCTACCTATATAGACAAAGTCTTGGCCAGATTTAGCATAGAGAACTCCAAGAGGGGAAGTGTTCCCTTCAGACATGGAGTCAGTCTTTCCAGATCTCAATGTCCTTAGTCTCAGAGACATTGAAGAGATGAAGAGGATTCCCTATGCCTCAGCAGTAGGGAGTCTTATGTACGCTATGTTATGTATAAGGCCGAACATTTTCTATGCAGTAGGTATGGTAAGTCGTTCTCAATCTAACCCTGGACGCGAGCATTGGAGTGCTGTCAAGAATATCCTTAAGTACCTGAGAAGGACTAAGGAATATTTCTTGGTTTTTGGATCTGATCAGTTGTCAATATTGGGGTACACAGATTTGGATTTCCAAACTGACAAGGATGACAGAAAATCCACGTCCGGGATGGTATATCTAATGGGTGGGGGTGCCATTGTATGGCAAAGTGCGAAACAAAAGTCTACAGCCGATTCTACTACCGAAACAGAATACTTTGCAGCTAGTGATGCAGCAAAAGAAGGTGTTTGGCTGAGGAAATTCCTATCAGATTTGGAGGTAGTCCCTAAGCTTGTCAAGGGCCCTATTCCCCTGATATGTGACAACAGAGGGGCCATTGCACAAGCTAAAGAGCCTAGGACTCATCAGAGGAACAAACACGTGCAGCGAAAGTATCACCTCATCAGAGAGATTATCCAACAGGGCGACGTGAGTATCTCCAAAGTGGACACAACTGAAAATGTGTCTGATGCCATGACAAAGGGTTTGTCACCAGGAGTGTTTGAGAAACACATGGAGGGCATGGGTTTAAAATGTATGGGGAAATGGCTTTGATGTACAAGTGGGAGATTATTGGACAAGTGTTTGTCATTCTTGTTTAATATTGTCACATGCGATATAAACTTTTTGAGCATTATGTGTCCGTAAGTTATACTTAAAATGGTAGTCGCGACTAGGGTTTGGGCTAGGCACCCTTATCATATGGTCGTCACATTGGGTATGCCTAGACATGTGATGTCAGGGTACAAATGCGAGTGCTCACATGTTTGATGTGTGCATTGACGAAGAATCTACTTTGTCGATTCCCTCTTGTAAATTCACCTAGAGGGGGGTGAATAGGTGGACGTTCGAAGAATTGAAACAACAATGTGGAAATAAAACTTAATACAAGAAATAGAGAAGAGTAGAGACAAGCAATAAGAAAAGACACAAGCAATTTATAGTGGTTCGACCAATATGTGCCTACGTCCACTCCTCTCACCTTAGAGAGAATTTACTATATAGAATCTTGAGTGAGCAAGAGGACTCTTACAACAACTACTCTTGAGAAACTGAGCAAGAGGACTCAAACACAACTACTCTTGATTTGTGAGCAAGAGGACTCCTTCTCTTGATTTGGAGCAACAGGACTCAACAACAACTTTAAGTAAAGTACTAAGTAGTTTAGGATTACCTTAAAACTTAGTAGAATGAGTGCTACCGCTTAGTCAATGCAGCTTGGATGCAAGTATGCAATGAGGGAGCAAGGATGAGATTGAATTTTCTTCGATCTTCTTGATCTTGAAAGCATAATCTCACTAGGGAGTGCTTGATTGTTTAAAGCTCTTGATTGATGATTGTTGTAGTGTCTAGAACACTAATCAAGAGGGGTATTTATAGGCTAGAGGCTAAGAACCAATTTAGGAATCCAAATAAGAAAAGAATTCCACATTCTATAAGTAATCCGGTATCTTTGGATGGGAATCCGGTATGCCGGATTACCTAACTCCCTTTTAAAAATAGGAGTAACGGATATAATTTAAGCAGTTATAGGTGATCCGGTATGCTGGATGGGGATCCGATATACCGGATCAGTGTACACTGCAGTACCTCAAGGATCCGATATGGCCGGATGGGGATCCAGATACCGGATCGTGTACACCGCATTACCTCAAGGATCCAGAGTGACCTGGATCTCATCCAACATGCTTAAGTTAAACACCGTGAGTAGTTCCTGAGATTTTATCCCCGATCCAAGATGCCGGATTAGGAACGGTATACCGATTGGGCAACAGTGTGATTTCAGCTTAATTTTCTTGGGGGTCAATTTGGGTATTTCAAACCCACTTGGTCACATAGTTAGGGGGTCAAATGGCCTCCTAAGGTCATTCTAGATGCATGCATGCATGTGTGTGTGTGTGCATTACATCAAATGTGACTCAAGAAATGAAAAATTTACACAAATATCTAAATTTATACAAAGTCTTCAAAAGAGGTCTTCTTTTGACTTTCTCCAACATATATTTGACTTTGACTTCCAAGCTCCAATCTTCTTAAAGATCTTTGAACACTTGTATATGCTCCCCCTCACTTGGTGCTATGCTTTGACTCTAACACAATTAGAACAAAAGCATTAGTCCAAGACTTATTTGTTATCATCAAAACATCATCATGGGGATGACTTGGAGGGTGTGGAATGTAGGGTCATTTTCCTAACAATCTCCCCCTTTTTGATGATGACAAATAACACATAAAGATAAATAAAGGAGAGTAAGGAGCAATAAGCAATTCAATTTAAAAAGTCAATTTATTTTACTTAAACCAAGCAATTACAATATATAAGCATAAACAAGCCTTGCATTGCAACTTAGCCAGAATTTTAAAATTAAAATCAAACAACTTCTTATTCCAATTTCTTCTCCCCCTTTGGCATTATCAAAAAGAAAAAAAAAAAATTCCCTTAAGGGTCAAAAGGTGGAAGAGGGGAAATGGAAGTAGAGGCACCGGGAAAAGGTGGAGGAGGTCCTTGTGGAGTTGCTCCCAATGTATCAAGAGTGAGATGGCCAAGATTTAATGCAAGAGTTTGAATTGCATTGAGGATTTTATCTTGGCACACATTGAGGGAATCGGCCGGTCTTCAAGTCATGGCGTAGAGAAGCCAAATCTGCGTCAATCTTTTCTTGACCGATTTTAAGTGCTACAAGGCGGGTGTTAGTGTCTTCCATGTAGTCATCCATAGAGGATACACAATCTTGTAGCGAGGCTGGAAATCCTTCTTGAGCTGGAGGAGGAGGGGCATTTCCATCTAGATCTTCTTCTTCTTCAATGAATACATCGGTAGGAGGAGGAATGGTTATAGTATGGAAGCTATTCCGGGTGATGTGTTGAAAAGTTACCTTTAACTCTTCCTCACGAGAATGGTCAATGTCATAGGCTTTGAAAAGCTGAGTAAGAAGGCATCCATATGGGAGATTTGTGTTCTTTTGGGGATGAGCACAAGATTCCATATAGCGCATAATGAAGAAAGGAAGACAAAGAGGGGTAGTGGAGTACACACAATAAGTGAGATAGGCTTGAGGAGTGAGACACTTGCTTCGATCACCTCCCCTAGGAATGTAATTATGCTGAATTATGTAGGAGATCACATGGGGAATGAGCCGAAGTCTACCGGTTACGATGGTGGCAGCTTGAGGGTCATATTGCTTCAAGATGGCTGTTTCTATTAAAGGTCAGAACTAGAATAGACTTCTTGGTGATCAAAGAAATCATTTACGGTCCAAACGGACCAGGTGGGTCATTTGGATTATTGGTGTTGGACAAAATGTGTCCATCAAACCTGAAGAGTTTGGTCCAGTTCAACAGAGTTCACACCTTTATATTAGACATTTACTCATTCTTGCTTAATATTGTCTATCGCGATATAAAATTTTTGAGCATTATATGTCCGTAAGTTATACTTAAAATGGTAGTCGCGACCAAGGTTTGAAATTTGAGCACCATATCATGTAGTCATCGCATTGGGTATGCCTAGACATGTGATGTCGGGGTAGAATGCGAGTGCTCACATGTTTGATGTGTGCATTGGCGAAGAATCTACCAATAAATTCCCTCATGTATTACTACGAGGATGTAGGAAGGGATAGAGCATGTGTCCTTCGTGCCTTGTGCTTAGAGTACATCACTTTGCAAAGTGTGATCGCATTCTTTAGTTCATCTGGTGCCTGAGACTCCAGAAAGCGGAGTCAAAGCCCCGGTCGTTAGAATCGTGAACACTTTGTGAGTGGAAAGGAGTTATCAACATGGTCACCATTATTTGGATTGGGAACACCAAGATAGAACTACTGTCCATGGTCGGATCAGCTCTGGATCAGTCTTGGTTTTGGAAATGGTTTTGCAAAAATCTACTTTACATAAAATGATACATTATTTATAATTATTTGAACAAAGTATTTTGCTCGAGTTTTAACGGGACCCCGATCAAATGCACAAGCGCTCATTATATGGACTTATACTATGGATTGGGGTTTGGCGGTACGTGTCGTGCCTAGAATCCATAATGATGGTGTTGATTAGTAAGGAGGTTGTATATGATAATAGTTATCATATAGGGAGTTGTTGAAATTGCTAATTTAATTGACTCTTTATTTAATTAATGGAATTGGTGCTAATTGTAAGTATCCCTTAATAATTAAATAAGTAGCTGATTAATACTTTCCCTATTGGATTCTACTTCTTCCCCTTTTAGAAGCACTTTGAGTTTATGAGCAGCATGGCGAGTAGGAGAGAGAGAGGCAGGACTCTCATACGGGATTAAAGTAATCCATCCAGGGTTTAATTAAAACCCTAGATCTATAAAAGGATCAGAAAATGCGGGGAGGGGCGGTGCTCCCACGTTTTGCACAGCCCCTCTTACGTGTTTGGTCTCTCTCTCTCCCTCTTTGAGATATCTTCTTCTTCTTCTAGTTTCTCTCATCTGTGTTTGAGAGTTAGGGTTTTGTGAAGACCCTAGATGCTGTGCTAAGAATTTGAGAGCATGCGGGATTGGCTTGAAGAACCTTGGTAGCACCATTAGAGGTTGAATCTGTTTTTGCTTTGGCGCTCCTTTGGAGGAAGAATCATTGTAATATTGGAGGAGCAACACTTGAGGCTCACCAGGTTAGCAATTCTTGTTTAATTCCTTGATTATTAATTATTAATATTTATGGGATGCGAAAGAAACTCGAATGATTTATTTTCGCATTACGCATTCGAGTATGGGTTGGATCCCTCTTGCCATGTGATGGATTAGAGATGTTATTTCTCTGTCCCTAATGTGCTCTATAATTGCGTGGGACACATAGGGTGAAGGAGAAACCTAACGGATTGCACAGGGTTCCATGGGCAACCATGGAAACCCTAAAAAGTGAAATGGGGTGCCTATAGGACATCATGGGCTAAGCAGGGTGTGCGATACCCTAATTGGTTTATAATTGGTTTCCCTAGGGAACCATGGTTTTATCCCTGGAGCGAAGTAGTTTACAGCCTATGATGTGGTATCAAAGCCACCATTTCCCCCATGAATATTGAATAATTAATGGATTAATATGATTGTCATGAGTGGGATGCAAGAAGCACATGGGTGGTTAGAATATGGTTGTTGTAACAACCTTCCATGCACATGGGTAGTTACAAGATTGTTGGTGTAACAACCAACTCATGTATGATGGATTTGATTATTGATTTATTTATTCCAATTAATGAAGCATGTATCAAATAAATGATTTTTTTTTTAAATTTTAATCATGTGTGGGGGAGGGCACACTGCCAAGCCTCATGCCCTTCCCTTTTCCTTGCCCATTTGCGTTTTTTCCTTTTTTTTTTGGGCTCTTTGCCTACGATGCCGATCGCCCGCCTACGGGGCCGGTGGCTCTTGCCCTACGGGAAAAACATAATTTTGGTTTTAAAGAAAGAAAGATGGATGAAGGGATTCCTCCCTCCACTCACTTGCAATTAAAATATAATTTTAATTTTTGAGTTTGGATGCATGTTATCATATGTGATGTGGTGATTCAATAATTGAGGAAATTCATGTTGTTTTTAGTTTACTTGTTTTAATGTCCATACATGAAATTATATTATGATGTGATTATGGGAATAACATTATAATAAATAGATGGATTATTTATGTATGTGATACATGGGGTTATGGGTGGATGTGATGCTTCTCTCTTTTTCTCTCTCTCTCCCCCTATCTTTTTTATAAACAAATGTACTCCACCCCATGGGCAGCCCAAATGGTGGGTTGGTTTCTCCATGCGGGGGTTTCTTTATTATTATGGAAAGGAAAGTGTATAATTTTTCCTAGGTTTCTATTGTAATTTTAGAGGAGTTAGGACTCCCGGGGCATGTAGATGGTGATCCACATGTGGCGCTCAAAGTTTATGGAGATGCAGAGTCACCTACTTTGAAGAAGCGAGATTGGGCGGAGGAGATGATCAGGCGTGGCATCCATGGCATGATAAATGCACCCAAAGTTATTAGTTTTTATTTTTATTGGGAGGGTTCTTTAATTGGTACGATAAAAATACCGCCATCCATAATCACTTTTAATTAATGTTGATTAATTGTGTTGTTTAAATCTATCCATGTATGTGAGAGTTGTTTAATCCCTCTTTAATCATAATACATGTATGATATGGACTAGTCTTAATCGATAGCCATGACCATGGCCTCCTATTGAAGATAAATGTAGAGATTGTGTGATATGCCTTGCATGCATGACGAGGACATTACGAGGACCCTTGTCACATACTTGTCTATATTTACCTCTATCTAGACACGTTAGGGTATGGATAGTGAAAGGGCATTATGATGGGGGCCATTTTCATGATTCCATGATTCTAACTAATGCAATAGGTAAGTACATGACTTGGGTGTATATACGGTGACAAAGATCTGGATATAGCACCAGGTGGCCAAAAATATTGAAGCCCATGAGGCGGATAGCCTAGTCCACACTACCACAATGTGTATAATGACTCCGACGGGGAGTAAATTATGCATGCAAGGGTTGTAGGTATCCAATTCATCTTTTGGGTTATGAAGAAAACCCAAATAATGAAAGACCATTGATGTGTGTGTGCTCAATTTATTATTTTCAATGGTTATTAATTAGCATGTGGTTATTTACTTATGCATGTGTAGATAATTATACAATGACTGCCGTTAATTCCAACCTTTTGACACTCATTAGACGAATACAAACTTAATGGTACAAACTATGTCATTAAAGTACGGAGCATTAAGTTGCTCACGACTCTTGAAGGGTGTATACAGTTCTAGATGAACAAGTTCCTCCTCAACCAGACACGAGCGATTTTGAGGCAAATGAAGAAATGCGAGGAGTTCCTCATGAGGGATTCAGGCGCCACTTTATATCCTAGGATCATTGGAAAAGTTAGTTACGAACTCGGTCAAGGATATACGCATTGTTGGGGTAAGATGGATAAGCTTGCTGAATTGTTCACGAGACGGTTGACACACGCCCATTCTAATGTGGTGAGTCAAATCCACAACACCAAGATGTCCCCGGGGGACTCGGTGATGGATCATGTAATGAAAATGGCCAATCTGTTTGAAAAACTAGAATCCATGGGAGGCTGATTTCACGCTTTGATACAAGGCCGATGTGATCTTAGCATCACTCACTACGCCTATGCACCCTTTAAGATGTCCTACAAGATGTCAGAGCAAGGAGATGGAGGCTCACTTAGAGCTTGCTAATGCACTGGTAGAGGCTGGAATGTCCTTGAAAAAGGACAAGGCTGAGGCCAATGCAAGCTGAGGCAAAGCCTTCTTCAAGTGGGAAGAAGAAGAAAAGGGAAGTAAGGGTAAGACCACAAAACCCAAGGTTGGGAAATGCGGTAATAAAGGCAAAGGCAAGTGCTTCTATTGCAGAAGGAGGGGTCCTTTGGAAAAGAAAGCGTCGTGCTTACGGCAGCTCTTGTGAAAGACAAGAAGCCAGATGAAGCAGAGGCTACTAAAGAAGGTACATGTGATATTCACGTTCTTTATGAGTCTAATTTATCTTTTGAGCGACTAATTATTGGTTGGTGGATAGTGGTTCCCTTGTTCACATTTGTAATGATTTGCGGGGGTTGAGGAGACAAGGAACATGGAAAGAAATGAGGTGTGTCTTCGGATGGAGCGGGTGAGACCATGGCGATGGTTGTGGGAACTTTTATTTTAAATTTTAGTTCAGCTTGTTTAGTTTTAAAGGATTGTTATTATGTACCCTCTTTCGAGGAAGATAATTTCAGTTTCAAAACTTGTTTTGGACGGATATAGTTTTCCTTTAATTCTAAGTTAATTATTCATTTTAATAATTCCTTTGTGGCATCAGGATATATGTAAAGTGGTTTGTATTTTCTAGATTACCCTATTAGAACGAATGTTGTTTCAAATGTTGATTTGAAAGCGAAAGCGGCTCCGATCGAACTAGCATATCTATGGCATCTAAGATTAGGTCACATTAATGTGGACTGAATAAGTAGATTGGTGAGGATGGACCCTTAGAGAATGCGGGGATGGAGACCATTCCCAACTTTGTGAGTCATGCCTTGAGAACAAAATGACCAAGAAACCCTTTAGCAATAAAGGTACTAGAGCCTGATACGGTAGAGTTAATACACTTTGATGTGTGTGGACCCATAAACATACAAGCGAGATATGGGTATGAGTACTTTATCACATTCACCGATGATTAGTCTAGATATGGTTACATATACTTGATGCGTATGAAATCGGAAGCCTTTGATAAATTCAAAAGAATTCCAAGCCAGGGTCGAAGACTGACTCGATAAACGCATCGAGTCCTTAAAGATCGGATCGGGAGTATCTATCGGATGAGTTTAAGGTCATCTCATATCCCAAGGGATAGTTAATCGGCTAACTAAACCAGGCACACCACAATAAAATGGTGTATCCAAGCGGCGTAATAGGACCCTATTGGATATGGTCTAGACTATTCACTCGCTTATAGTGGTACGCCTCTCTCTTTCTTAGGGTATGCTTTAGAAAGCAAATTTACATCTTGAATAGGGTTCCATCCAAGTCTATAAGCCAAGACACCTTTAAGTTGTGCAGTGTAGTAAGCCGAAATCCCAACACTTTGGGTATGGGGTTGCTGGAGCACATCATCCCCCCCACTGCCCTAGATTAAGCGCAGTTGGAATCAAAGGACTAAGATGTCATTTCATAAAGGCATGTACACCCAAAGACTGCGATAGGCTATTATTTCTATACACGCGATTACCAAAGGGCCATTATAAGTAAACACGTCACATTTCTAGAGGAAGAAATGATGACCCGAGGTCGAAGCAGTCATTAAAGAGCTATCGAGATGGCTCGAAAGCGTCACTTCTGGGGAAGTGAGACCAATTAGCATACGCTGAAATACCAACACAGAAGAACCTTGACTTAGTGGGAGGACTATTAGACCACCCACCGGGCTTACTCTTCTAGAAGAGGAAACTATGGAAGAGTTTCATATGGTATCGATTGAATCGGATGATGATCAGATGACATACTACGAGGCTCTAAAGAATGTTGATGCCACTGGTTGCTGGAGGCAATGCGCTGCGAAATCGATTCAATGCATTCCAACAAGGTGCGGACTCTAGTCGATCCATCACTTGGCGTCAAGCCAATTGGATGTAAATGGATCTTCAAGAAGAAGAAGGCGCGAGATGGAAAGGTCGAAAAGATTTAAAGCGAGGCTGAGTGGCAAAGGGCTATACCCGAGGAAGAGGTTATAGACTATGAAACCTTTTCACCGGTGGCGATGATGAAATCCATCGAGGGTTTTATTGGCTTTAAGCTGCACACACTTTGATTATGAAATCGTGGATGGATGTCTGTTGCATTTGAATGGATTCATGTCAAGAGGAAATCTACGCCGGAATAGCGGGGAGGGGTTCTCTTCCTTGGAGGAAGAAGAAAGGTGTGCAAATTCGCAGAGATCCATTTATGTTTGAAGCGAACTTCTGGAGCGCCGAGGTTGATCAATCAATCAAATCAGTTTAGTTTTGATCAAAACATGGATGAACCATGCATTTACTCACGAGAAGATTAGTGCATGAGGAAGCGATTATATTTTCTTGTTTTATGCGCGTAGATGACATATTGCTAATTGGTAGCGATGTAGGTTTTCTTTCATTAGTAAAACGGTGGTTATCCTGGCGTTTTTGATGAAAGACCTTGAGTAAACTAACTATATCATGGGATCAAACTTCGTAAGAGATGCGCGAGAAAAGGATGCTGAAGCATCGCGAGGCTACCTATATAGACAAAGTCTTGGCCAGTTTTAGCATAGAGAACTCAGAGGGAAGTATTTCCTTAGGACATGGGTCAGGTCTTTCAGGATCTCAATGTCCTTAGTCTGAGGAGACATTGAAGAGAGATGAAGAGGATTCCTATGCCCTCGTGATGAGAGTCTATATACGCTATGTTATGTATAAAAGTAGGAACATTTTCTATGCGATGGAAGTATGGTAAATCGTTCTCGATCTAACTACGGAGACGCGAACACATTGGAGTCATCAAGAATATCCTTAAGTACCCGAGAAGGACTAAGGAATATTTCTTGGTTTTGAATCTGATCGGTTATCAATATTAGGGCAGAGTTACGTATTTGGATTTCCAAACCGACAAGGATGACAGAAATCCACGTCCTGGATGGTATATCTAATGGGTGGGGGTGCCATTGTATGGCAAAGTAACAAAAGTCTACAACCGATTCTACTACTCTAAATGTAATACTTTCAGTACTAGTGAGTAGCAAAAGAAGGTGTTTTGGCTGAGGAAATTCCTATCAGATTTGGAAGTAGTCCCTAAGCTTGTCAAGGGCCCTATTCCCCTGATATGTGACAACAAGAGGGGCTATCAGCACAAGCTAAAGAGCCTAGGACTCATTA
>NW_025317955.1:0-20173 GCF_018873765.1 Telopea speciosissima
CCATCTTGAAGCTTGGAGCTCCATAGCACCTCAGGGACAAGGGGGAGGTGTGGAGCTACCCCTAGGGTCACTATGTCATAGGCTCACCTCAAGGATCCAAGATCCTATAAGGTTTGGGTCTCACATTGGTCCAAGGGTTGGGATTAAGGTTCAAACCAAGGGTTCATTGGCCATGGCTGCAATTACAGCACTTAGAGGCCTAGGTCAACATCCATTAGAGCTCCCAACTTGGGCCGAGCTTCACCTTGAGTCCCAAATGGAACCTTAGGTTAGCCCTAGCTCAAGAAACTAACAAAATCAAAGAGAAATAAGGGAGAGCTAGGTTTAGGGAGCTTACCTTGGTGAGCTTCCTTCTTCCAGCCACTCTCTCTATCTCTTCTCCTCCTCTTTCTCTTCTCCCTTGGATCCGGCCAGCTGGGGAGGAGGTGTGGAGCTGCCAGCCACTTTGGCATGGCCTCCATCTTCTTTCCTTCCCCTCCTATTCCTCTTCTACTTCTCCTTCTTCTTCCTTCCTCTTCCTCCTTCTCTTTTCTCTTATCTCTTCTTCTCCATGGTTTATGGGGGAGGGGGAGAGATGAGTGAATGAGAGGGGTTCTTTTAGCTTTAAGGGGGTAGAAGGGTCCTTAGGGTGTGTTTAGTTTTGGTATCCCCAATCACTTAGTGGCCCTAGGTCTTTAAATGGGTTTTGGTTTAGGTCTTAAGGCTTGTTTGGTTTTGATCTTAGCCCCTAGGTCCATTAGGTCATGTTTGGGGTGCACCCTAAGTCCATAGGACTTAATTGTCCACTAGGGTCTATTTAGTTTAGGCTAGGGTATGTAAAACCCATTATTCACCTAAGTTAAGCCTTGTGGGCCCACTCAACTAAGCAATGGTGAGGGTAGGGGTCCATATGGTCCAAAGGTTCAATTATGGTGTCCATGACACGGGGGTGTGGGTCCCATAGGAAAATAATCCAAAAAGGTTGATGACAGCATGAGCGGATCCTCGAGCGGATTCATCAAGAGTGAGTCCGTTTGTAACTCCTGTGCTGCTGTCATGGCCCAAACTTTAAGGAAAGTTGCGGGGCTTTAGCCCACACTTCCAGGGCTTCGAGGGGACTCTTTCTATGGTATTTCCAGATCAAGGTCGTCGGGGTTGACTATGGTCATAAGGCATTACCGATTAGGTAAAGGTCCAAACTACCCCGAGTATAAGGGGATATCTGGGGTGCGAGTATAACATACAATCCCCAATACATGTATCCCTTGTGTGGGCTTCGTTACCCTTTTCCGCGATACACCCATTGAATTATCAGAGAGGACCAGCCGGCTCCAGCATCTCCTTACCCAGGTCAGCTTGACTGGCCCTCTGGATTGAACTAGTGAGGTAACCGACTCAATATAATTCCACCAAACCGGTGCATAATCTTTATTTGTGGCATATAGCCAAAAATTCACCTTGCGGTGCTTCCCGAGCTGGTAGCCCGAGGCTTCCTGAAAAATCTGCCTTGGGGCATCCTAGCTGTGCTGAGGCTTCCTGGCGTAAACGCCTCTAGGGTTTTATGGTAGTCCTCACAGTCATCCAACACCTTAACCCCTGTTGGCAAGGGTGCGTAGCACGGGTGATGAAACTCTAGCCCCATATCTATATGGCATCATATAAGACGGGCGGTATCAACCATATCCCATACTACCGGCTACCACCGGCCTCATTTCCAAGCCGACTACGGCATCTAGTCTAACATTCATAGTCATCATGATATATTCATAGAGTTGATCAAGAGACATACAATGTGTGATAGTTTTGAGTAATTGAACTGAATTAAATAACACAACATTTGTAATTAAAGAATTTAATTGCCGGTATCATAATACTGTTACACATACATACATAATAACATTTCACTCACCTGGATCTGGTTCTAAGAACTCAGCTGCAAATTTAGTTCCGGCTATAGTCTGGCTGTAGGCCTCAAGCGTGGAATCAAACCTTAGATATAAATCAAAAATTATCATTTAATATTCCAAGTTGTTTTTGGAGGTCCTAGGGTTGATCTAAGCTCACTGGGTTGTCCCGTTATACAGTTGGTCATCACTTGGAATTCTCTGGGCCTTGTACTGGGCCTTAGGCCTATGTCCCGATGCATCATCTAGAGTTGGTGGTCTAGGAGCAGAATGGTCATTTGTTACAATAGTGCATGTTCCTAGGTCACATTAGTCTTACCGTGCTGTCCCCAACTTGACAGTGCTGCAGGACCAACGCAGGCAGGGTTTCCAAGTCCTACGGGGCCCACTTGGGTTCCCAAAGCAGTCATACACATGGACAGATGTGGGAAGGGGCATTATAGTCATTTTCCACCTCCCTACACTGTATTACAGCATTAGGGTGAGGATCCCCAGGTTAGATCATCAAAACAACAAAATTTCCTTCACTGGGCGATGTCTGTATCACCCAGTGCATCGCCCAGAGATTACAAAATCGAAATCAGGCTGAGATTCCAAGGTTTTGAACTATGGGCAGTGCATGGACCTTCTCCCAATTCATGTTAGGTCATTTTGGACCCCCAGGGGTTTACTTTGCATTGGTCCTTATGGATTTTCAATTGGGCCCACCACTTGGCTGCCAGAGGCTGCCTAGACAGCTCAGTAAATAGTAACACAGGGTATCTTCAGTTACAAATCACTATTTTGACTACATGCAAAGCTGGTTTCAAGTGTAAAATAGTAATCCAAGGCTGCTACCACATAGGGTTAGGTCCTATGCAGCCCGGGCATGCAATCAGGACTCCAATCAGCCAGTTCTCAGTGTAACACAGCAGTGCAGCCAAGCACAGCCTGGGTTTCAGTTCCAGATTTGTAAAACAGATATATAAATCCTCATCAAAACCTCAGATCTTCCATGCTTAATGTTAGCATGGTAGATCTGGGATGGTCCATGGTAGTCCCCAGCTGTTCTGGGCTGCTAATGGCCAAAAACCTAGCAAATCACAAGAATCAAAGAGAGCAACAGGTATGAGCATATGTGTTTATACCTGCACAAGTCTGAGAAGGCACGAAATCAGGGCCTTGGGGTGTAGGGCTGCTACCTCCTTCCTTCTTCTTCTTCCTCTCTTTTCTCTCTTTTCTTTCCTCTCCCTTCTCCAACGATTTAAATAGTAGCCAAGGGTTTAAAATGAACCCAAGGCACTGGTATTTACAGCCCATGACTAGGGACTATTTGGCTGCTAAGGCTTGTTTCCAAAATGCATTTTTGACTGCATTCTCAGCCATTCTGGGCACTCAGGTGGGGTCCACAGTGATCCAAGGGTATGAGATGGTCCCTTAGACTCCCCTCAACCTATGGAAAGTGCCCATGTCCAATATGGGTGGTCCCCATAGATTAAATCATTAAAATAATGCAGTTTTGCACTCCGGGTGATGTCTGCATCGCCCAGTGCATCGCCCAAAGAATTCAACAAGGCTGAATCTCTATGGGCTTGCACAGGGGTTTGACCAAGGGTCAGGGCCTTGTACCCACATGTCACTTAGGGTCTTTTACACACATTTTCAAGTGTGGGTCCCACATTTATGGTGAGGAGAGAGAATACCTGGAGTCCAAGCACTACAGTATGCTATGGGCCATGCAACTGCAGGGATCAGCTGTCCACCTTCTGACAGGTATGTAGGAAGACATGCACAGGGTTTCTTCATCAAATTCAATCGCTGGAGTGATACTCCATAGTGTGCTTGGATGCCATGTCTGGGGTTCCTGTCCTTCAGTCAAGATTCCAGTCAATCAGGGGCAGGGTTTAACATTTCTCCCCACCTTACAAAAATTTTGTCCTCGAAATTTGCTTACCTTGTAGTTCGAAGAGTTGCGGATATTTTTCCTTCATTTCTTCCTCAAGCTCCCAAGAAGCTTCCTCTATGGGATTGTTTCCCCATTGAACCTTTACAAAGGCGACCGTGCGATTACGAAGATTATGCTCCTTTCTGTCCAATATCTCCGTAGGCTATTATTCGTAAGTCATGTCCACGTCCAACTGTTCAGGTTCAGTTGAGAGTACATGTGTCGGGTTATTGATGTATCGTCTTAGCATCGATACATGGAAAACATCGTGGACGCCCTGCAAAGATGGAGGTAATGCCAGCCGGTATTCTATGGGTCCTACTTTATTGGAGATACTCGAAGGAACACCTTTTCCCTGACTTCAAATTCAATGTCCTTCCTTCGATTATCTGCATAACTTTTTTGTCTTGACTGGGCCGCCTTGATTTTCTCTCTTATGACATCCACCTTTTCATATGTTCCTTGTAGCATCTCTGGCCCGAGATATCTTCATTCACCGACCTCGTCCCAATATAACGGGGTTCGGCACTTTTCGGCCATAAAGTGCTTCAAACGGTGCCATGCCAATGGTGGAGTGATGACTATTATTGTATGCAAATTCCACTAGAGGTATGTGGGCATCCCAACTATCACTCATTTCTAAGATATAGGTTCTGAGCATGTCCTCCAGAGTCTGGATAGTTCTTTCTGACTGTCCATCCATCTGTGGATGGTAAGTTGTACTAAGATTCAACTGAGATCCCAATGCCTTTTGTAAACTCCTCCAAAACCTTGAGGTAAATCGAAGATCTTTGTCAAACACAATACTGACAGGCACGGTGTAAGCGAACTATATTTTCTATATATAGCTAGGCAAGCATCTCCATTGAATAACTTATTTTGATCGGTACAAAGTGAGCTGCCTTCGTCAGTCCGTCTACAATTACCCATATCGCATTCATCCCTTTCCTGGTGTTGGGTAGATTTGTCACGAAATCCATAGTAATCCTTTCCCACTTCCATTCAGGTATAGAGAGTGGCCGCAACAATCCATACGGTCGGTGTCTCTCTGCCTTAATTTGCTGACAGGTGAGGCATTTAGACATGTATATTGGTATGGTTTCCTTCATACCAATCCACCAGTAGTACTTCTTCAAGTCCTTGTACATCTTCGTGCTTCCAGGATGGATTGAATAGGGTGAGTTGTGTGCCTCTTTAAGGATTCGGTCTTGGACATCATAATCATCAGGCACGCACAATCTGTCTTGAAACTTCAATGCACCATCATGGGCCAATGAAAAATTTGGGTCCTTATGGACTCCTTTTTGTACTTCCTAAATAATCTTGGCCAGCTCGGGGTCCAATGGTTGCTTCGCAATTGCTTCTTCTCGTATTGACTGTTGTGGATCCATGGCTACAAATTGTATAGTCGTTCCTTCCATCACGAGTTCCAAATCAAACTTTCGAGCTTCTTCTACCAATTGCTCGCTTATGACCAAGGAAGCGAGAGATGCAGTCTAAGACTTTCTGCTTAACGCATCAGCTACAATGTTGGCCTTTTCGGGGTGGTACTGGATTTCACAATTATAATCCTTTACTAGTTCTAACCACCATCTCTGTCTCATATTCAGCTCCTTTTGGGTGAAGAAATACTTCAGACTTTTGTGATCGCTAAAGATTTCACTCCTTTCACCGTATAGGTAGTGTCGCCATATTTTCAATGTGAAAACTACCGCTGCCAATTCTAAGTCATGAGTGGGGTAGCTCTTTTCGTGTTCCTTCAATTGCCTGGAGGCGTAGGCGACCACTTTACCTCTCTACATTAGGACGCCACCCAATCCTGTCCTGGATGCATCAGTATACACTACCATTCCTCCAGTTCCATCTGGATGGTCAAGACTGGAGCCGTTACTAACCAATTTCTCAATTCCTAAAAGCTTTTCTTGCACGCTTTATTCCACTCAAACTTAGCACCCTTCTTTGTAAGTTTTGTCATGGGTACCGAGATGCGCGAGAAATTTTCAATAAATCATCAGTAATAACCCGCCAAACCTAAGAAGCTTCGGATCTCAGTGGCACTCTTCGGTGTCTCCCACTCGAGAACCGCCTTTACTTTATCCGGGTCTACTTTAATGCTATCCTTGGTGACGATATGTCCCAAAAATCCAATTTGGTGAAGCCAAAATTCACATTTGCTAAATTTGGCATAAAGCTGGTGTTCCCGCAACCGCTACAACACGAATGTAAGGTGCCGAGTATGCTCTTCTTTACTCTTGGAGTACACCAGAATGCCATCAATAAACACAATGATGAATTTGTCCAACACGTCATGGAATACTCTATTCATCATGTCCATGAACGCTGTCGGGGGCGTTGGTTAACCCGAACCACAAAACCAGGAATTCATAATGTCCATATCGAGTTCTGAACGCCATTTTGTGAATATCACCTCTCTTGATCTTCAATTGATGGTATCCGGACCTAAGATCAATCTTGGAGAAAACTCTTGCTCCTTGCAGTTGGTCAAATAGGTCATGAATGCGCGGCAACGGGTATTGATTCTTGATGGTTAGCTTATTCAGCTCACGGTAGTCGATACACAGCCGTATACTACCATCCTTCTTAATGAACAACATGGGTGCTCCCCAGGGTGATACGCTGGGTCATATAAAACCTTTCTTTAGTAGGTCTTGCAATTGAACCTGCAGCTCCTTCAATTCAATAGGTTCCATTCGATATGGTGCCTTGGATACCAATGCTACACCAAGAATTAGATCAATCGCGAACTCTATGTCATGGTCAGGCGGTAGCTGTGTCAGATCTTCTGGAAAGACATCGAGAAATTCTCTGACGACGTCAAGTTCCCCCAAGGGCTTTATCTTTGCCTCGGTGTCTATTACTGTGGCCAAAAAGCCTTGACATCCTTCATCCAGTAACTTTTGCGCTTGAAGGGCGGATAAGGTTATCCTTCTAGGTTTCCTTTTCGGTTTACTTTGATAGGTGAAAATTGACTCATCTTCCAACTTGAATACTATCTTATTTTCTGCACACATGATGTTTTCTCCATAGGCAAACAACCAATCCATGCCTAATATTACGTCAAAATCCTTTTTATCGAGCTTTATTAGCTGTGTGGTTAAATTCTTCCCACAAATTTCTACTTGACAGGGGTCATAGACTTCTTTCAAGCTCATGATACTACCCGTCGGTGTGCTGATTACTAATTTGTGCCTGATGTCTCTCGGTTGGTCTTCCATTCTACTTGCAAAAGTGATACAAACGAAAGAGTGGGATGGGCCCGAGTCAAATAACACTCGCGCAGATATGGTTGAGACACTCAGGGTACATAAGGTTCGTATATAATTTAGGTCGCATAAATAAACTAGTTGTTCCCTACAACTTAATAGTGTTTAGTAGACTTACCTGTCAATACATCAGGATTCGCCTCTGCTTCTTCATTGGTTAGCACAAACACCTTTCCCCGCGTCTGATTATCCTGTGGCTGAAAAGGTCTAGCGTAGGGCTGGTTTGGCGAGTTGTTGCTGTATCCACGCGATCTGCACTCCTTGGCCATGTGCCCTTCCTTGTTGCACAGGTAACACTTATAGGGTGGAACAACTGGTGTTGAGGCCTGGCTCACTTGACTTGTGGCTGGTCAAGCTGGCGAAGCTGTTGTTGTCGCTTGACTCGTAACCGGTGGAGCAAGTCGATTAAAAGTGGGGCGGAAAGGATTCTGACCCATGTTTGGCCTATGGTATGGAGTCGGACTAGGGCATGAACTTGTTCCTCGATAAACTTTGTTTGGCCATCCAAAAGTCTGAAAATTATTTGGCCTTTTGTTCAACCCAGGCGACATTATAGCCTTCCCTTTTTCCTTCTCTTTAAATCTGTCTTCCATGGTCTTCGCCTTATTGACCATCTTAGCATAATCCCGAATATCCATAATCGATAGTTCTGACCCAATTTCGGGTTTGAGTCCCTTCTTAAACTTCTTTGCCTTACTAACTTCCCCTCTCAGGTGCTCTGGACCAAAATGGAATAGGTCCTCAAATCGCTGTTGGTAATCCAACACTGACTTGGTCCCTTGTACCAATGCGGTGAACTCAGCTTCTTTCTTGTCCCTGAAGCTCTCCGAGAAGTAGTTCTTGAAGAAGACTTCTTTAAATTGCTCCCACGTGGGATTTGGATGAGTGGCTTCCAGATTGGGCTTAGTATCCTTCCACCAAGCTTCAGCCTCATTTGTAGCTAATAACCCGCACATCAGCTTCTAAGCATCCGTGCACTCGAGCACTTCAAATGCCTTCTCTAGGGTGCTAATCCACCATTCTGGCTGCATTGCCTCAGAAGTTAACTTGGAAAACGCAGGTGGTTGGAGTTTCTTGAATCTCTCCATCACCTTGGCAGTAGAGTTTTCTGTCAAGTGTTGAGGCACAGGTGGTGGGAAAAGTACGGGCCGATTGGGTGGTGGAGGTGGTGCCGTACGCTCATGCATCATGGTTGCAAATTGTGTAGACATCTGGCCTCGCAATTCTTGTTGTTTCTACATGGTTCGCATCATAGTGGTCATGAACGCAGTTGCATCGCCGGCTGCCACATTCGGCTGAGGTGCCACAACAGTGGCTTGTGCAGCCACTGGTGCCTCTGACGAAGCAGCCGATGCTTTAGAATTTTGAGCCTCAGTTCCATTTGGCAATTCAACCTTCGGTATAACATGAGGGCGTTTTCCCTTACGACCACCTCGTGAACTTCTTATGTTGACCATGGTTGCTTTTCTGAAAAGAGCAACACACTCAATAATCCAACACTTCCTGTGAGGTCAATAGAATAATTCCTAGTTAAGACATGTACACACCTATTCCACAGTTCCAGTGATTCTGTTGGCATACCAGCAAGTTGGATTATTATCTTTGTGTCTGTTATTGCTTATATGTATATTTTTTCCTTTAAAGTGTTTCTCTTATTTATGTTCTGTTATTTAAGTATTTTATGCGATGGTAAACTATGCATGACACTATATGATAGATTTTTAAAATTTTAACCAAAAACTTTTAAATATTACCTGAACCTAACTGGCAGGTCTCTGTAACTGCCAACTAGTCACAATGTTCTACACGTAAAGGTAGGCTATATCACCTCTAACTTTGTCAGCTAAGGAGGAGTAAATGGCTCGATATTCAGGTTTGCTAGCATCCGTAAGAGCTAAGTAGACTACTAATTGGTTCTCGGTATGAGCTTGTATCTCACGTATCTTGATCAATCTTCTCCTCAGTTGTCTAATGTATAGTATGCTGCCTAACACAGGGGACAGGTGCTATTACAAGCCCCGGATTGACATTTTTGAGATGTTCACTTTGGAGACCAGGAGGAGGGTCTTCAAAGTATTGACTGGGTCTGAGAGCACACCCAAATCTGAGGCTTCCTACAAGCCTAGAGCTCGCATTATCAATAGGAGTGTGACCTACAACATCTACCCTAAGGGCGAAAATAGGGGTAGCATTTCTATGATGAGGGCCTATATTACTTACTGCTTACTGGGAGCGGGCAGAGGAGGTCCAGTGATAAACCTCCCATATTTACTTCTTCAGGCCATGTTGTACCATGCCCAGAACCCTTCTGATGGGAACCTTCCATATGGGAAGTTCCTTACTTTAGTCTTCTGGCACTTCGAGGTTCCATTGGAGAGCTAGTGCGTAGAGAGAGATAAGTCTAGGCCCATCAACAAGACCTCAATCTTGAAGATGAAGGTGCCAGGGGGTGATCCATAGGAGGAGGAGCAGATGGAGGTGCAGGGTGCTGAGGACCAGGGAGATATTTAGGGAGACATTCAGGGTGAGGAGCATGGTAACTTCGAGGGGATTGGCACACAGTTCATAGATTTGCCCGCTTATGAGGTGACAGGGGCTACTAGCTCGCATATGCCAAAGCCATCTGAGTGGGCACAGGTGATGTCACAGTTCCAGGGTCTTGGTACTCAGCTCTCTGATATTGCGACTAGGATGGATCAGGGCTTCTCATCTCTAGAGAGTAGAGTGGTATCTGTAGAGCAGCGCCTAGACTTTTGGGACAGATTCTACCTTGTTGACTCTCGCCAATCTCAGCCTCCACCGAGTGAGTTGCCACCGACTTAGTAGTATGCCCGACAGCTTCTACATGTGTAGCCTGACTTATTATGTAGTTTAGACATTTCTTACCTTTTTTTTATAGTTTATGTAGTTTCTTTTGGGTGTGGTGTATATCTGTTTCTTTTTCTTTTCTTCTACTGATGTAAACTGAAGGTAGTACCTTTAGTCAAACAGCTTGTAGTGGCTCGGCCACAGTTATCTTTAAATTAATGGAACTATTGCATCTTTGTCTTTAATTACTTCTACTTTCCCTGTAGCTTTTACTTGATTACATGTTTTAATGTTGGTAGCTTATTATTCCTATTCTGCATCCCGTGAATGTAAGAAGAGCCTTATGCTCTGATACCAAGCTCCGTCACACCCCAAACCACCCCCTGAGAGGATTAGGTAGGTGACCCGAATTGCATATCGAGAATCTGCCAAATCCCACGGATCTAGAATCAGTTAATACATTCACGGTCCCACATCTATAACATTACTACAAGTAAGATCAGAGTGCTACAGATAATCTACAATGATAACAAGAAAGAAAGTGTAGCGATACGGGACTGATGATGATATGTATATACATAAGTGAGTTCTAATACATTCCCTCCCAGTACAACCCACAGCTGAAAGATAAAGCTGACAAAAGCTAAAAGGAAATACATACATATATATGTACAGGGCGAGATAACTCAACCCCAAAAAGAAAGAAAACTAAAACTGCACCACAAGCAAGATGGGGATAAACTCCTAACAAAACAAAAAGGAGTCCCCAAGACATAAAGCATCAAGTGTACTCTTCACTGGTCTTCATCAATGACCACCGAGAATGTCTGCATCATTGGCACGACCTCCACTAGGGTCCACACCAATATCATCATAACAATTAGGGCTCTCCCCCTCGTAATGAGCCGCCATGCCACAGCGGCATCCACCTACAGAATCATCTAGAAGAAAAACATATATAATAGAGTGTGAGCCCCATTGAGTTCGTGAGCAAAACATATCATCATGCATGCACATGCAACCACAATCCACATGATCCTACATGATATGCAAGTCCAGATTATTTATTAGCCACCTAACAATACAACTAAGTCAGGTTAGTGCAACTACAATCCCCAATACATGTATCCTTGGTGTGGGCTTGGTTACCCTTTCCCGCGATACACCTATTGAGTTGTCGGAGAGGACCAGCCGGCTCCAGCATCTCCCTACCCAGGTCAGGCCGACCGGCCCTCTGGATTGAACTAGTGAGGTAACCGACTCAATATAACTCCACCAAACTGGTGCATAATCTTTATGTGGCATATAGCCAAAAACTCACCTTTCAGTGCTTCCTAAGCTTGTAGCCCGAGGCTTCCCAACAAATTTTCCCTGGGGCATCCCAGCTGTGCTGAGGCTTCTCGGCGTAAACGCCTCTAGGGTTTTACGGTAGTCCTCACAGTCATCCAACACCTTAACCCCTGTTGGAAAGGGTGCGTAGCACGGGTGATAAAACTCTAGCCCCATGTCTATATGGCATCGTATAAGTCGAGTGGTGTCAACCGTATCCCATACTACGGGCTACCACCGGCCTCATTTCCAAGCCGACTATGACATCTAGTCTAGCATTCATAGTCATCATGATATATTCACAGAGTTGATCAACAGACATACAATGTGTGATAGTTTTGAGTAATTGAACTGAATTAAATAACACAGC
The DNA here is from genome assembly GCF_018873765.1 of Telopea speciosissima. Classification (NCBI taxonomy): domain Eukaryota; kingdom Viridiplantae; phylum Streptophyta; class Magnoliopsida; order Proteales; family Proteaceae; genus Telopea; species Telopea speciosissima. The sequence continues at coordinate 11,599 of NW_025317955.1, forward strand.
ATTTATAATTAAAGAATTTAATTGTCGGCATCATAATACTGTTACACATACATACATAATAACATTTCACTCACCTAGGTCTGGTTCTAAGAACTCAGCTGCAAATTCAATTCCGGCTGTAGTCTGGCTGTAGGCCTCGAGCGCGGAATCAAACCCTAGATATAAATCAGAAACTGTCATTTAATATTCCAAAGCTATTTTTGGAGGTCCTGGGGTTGATCTAAGATCACTGGGTTGACCCGGTGTATAGTTGGTCATCACTTTAAAATTCTCTGGGCCTTGCACTGGGCCTTAGGCCTATGTCCTGGTGCATAATCCAGAGTTGGTGGTCTAGGGGTAGAATGGTCATTTGTTACATTAGTACATGTTCCTCGGTCACATTAGTCTTACAGTGTTGTCGCCAACTTGACAGTGCTGCAGGACCAACACAGGCAGGGTTTCCAAGTCCTACGGGGCCCACTTGGGTTCCCAAAGCATTCATACACATGGACAGATGTGGGGAGGGGCATTTTAGTTATTTTCCACATCCCTATACTATATTATGGCACTAGGGTGAGGATCCCCAGGTCAAACCATCAAAACAGCAAAATTTCCTTCACTGGGCGATGTCTATATCGCCCAATGCATCGCCCCGAGAATGCAAAACCGGAATCAGGCTGAGATTTCAAGGTTTTGAACTATGGGCAGGGCATGGACCTTCTCCCAATGCATGTTAGGTCATTTTCGACCCCCAGGGGCATACTTTGCATTGGTCCTTGTGGATTTTCTATGGGGCCCACCACTCTGGCAGCCCAGACAGCCCAGTGAATAGTAACACTGGGTATCTTCAGTTACAAATCACTATTTTGACTACATGCAAAGCTGGTTTCAAGTGTAAAATAGTAATCCAAGGCTGCTACCACCTAGGGTTAGGTCCCATGCAGTCAGGGCATGCAATCAGGACTCCAATCAACCAGTTCTTAGTGTAACACAATAGTGTAGCCAAGCACAGCCTGGGTTTCGATTCCAGATTTGTAAAACAGATATATAAATCCCCATAAAAGCCTCAGATCTTCCATGCTTCATGTTAGCATGGCAGATTTGGGATGGTCCATGGCAGTCTCCAGCTACTATGGGCTTCCAATGGCCAGAAACCTAGCAAATCACAAGAATTAAAGAGAGCAGCAGGTATGAGCATATGTGCTTATACCTGCACAGGTCTGAGAAGGCACAAAATCAGGGCCATGGGGTGTAGGGCTGCTCCCTCCTTCCATCTTCTTCTTCCTCTCTTTTCTCTCTTTTCTTTCCTCTCCCTTCTCCAACGATTTGAACAGTAGCCAAGGGTTTAAAATGAACCCAAGGCACTGGTATTTATAGCCCAACCCATGACTAGGGCCTGTTTGGCTGCAAAGGCCTGTTTCCAAAATGCATTTTTGACTGCATTCTCAGCCATTCTGGGTACTCAGGTGGGGTCCACAGTGATCCAAGGGTATGAGGTGGTCCCTCAGACTCCTCTCAACCTATGGAGGGTGCCCATGTCCAATATGGGTGGTCTCCATAGATTAAATCATTAAAATAATGCAGTTTTGCACTTTGGGCGATGTCTCTGGGTGATGTCAGCATTGTCTAGAGAATTCAACGAGGCTAAATCTCAATAGGCTTGCATAGGGGTTTGACCCAAGGTCAGGGCCGTGTACCCACATGTCACTTAGGGTCTTTTGCACACATTTTCAAGTGTGGGTCCCACATTTATGGAGGGGAGAGAGAATACCTGGAGTTCAAGCAGTACATTATGCTTTGGGTAATGCAACTGCAGGGATCAGCTGTCCACCTTCTGACAGGTATGTAGGAAGACATGCACAAGGTTTCTTCATCAAATTCAATCACTGGAGTGATACTCCATAGTGTGCTTGGATGCCATGTCTGGGGTTCCTGCCCTTCAGTCAAAATTCTAGTTAGTCAGGGGCAGGGTTTAACAGTGACCTTCGAATCGATACGTATTTTGACATATGTTCATTTTTTGTATGAACCAAACCGTGTGGGTCGTTTGGGCTTATTTGGGGGCATTTTTATACTTTTTTGGGTTTGTGATTTTCTAAAAAGTATCCTTATCTCTTATTAGACGTGTGGATGCAATGTTGAGGGTTATGACCTTCGAATCGATACCTATTTCGACATATGTTCATTTTTTGTTTAAACCAGATTTGGTGGGTCGTTCGGGGTTATTTGGGAGCATTTCTGAATTTTTTTGGGTATGGGATTTTCTAAAAAGTGTCCTTATCTCTTATTAGACATGTGGATGCGATGTTGAGGGTCGTGACCTTCGAATCGATACCTATTTTGATAAATGTTCATTTTTGGTTTAAACCAGACCGAGTGGGTCGTTTGGGGTTATTTGGGGGCATTTCTATACTTTTTTGGGTTTGGGATTTCCTAAAAAGTATCCTTATCTCTTATTTGATGTATGGATGCGATGTTGAGGGTCATGACCTTCGAATGGATATCTATTTTGACATATGTTCATTTTCGATTTAAACAAGACCGGGTGGGTCGTTTAGGGTTAATTTGGGGCATTTCTATACTTTTATGGGTTTGGGATTTTCTAAAATTTATCCTTATCTCTTGATATACAAGCGGATGCGATGTTGACGGTCGTGACCTTCGAATCGATACCTATTTTGACCTATGTTCCTTTTCGATTTAAATCAGACCGAGTGGGTCGTTTGGGGTTATTTGGGGGCATTTCTTTACTTTTTTGGGTTTGGTATTTTCTAAAAAGTGTCCTTATCTGTTATTAGACGTGTGGATGTGATGTTGAGGGTCGTGACCTTCGAATCGATACCTATTTTGGCATATGTTCCTTTCGGTTTAAACTAGTACGGGTGGGCCGTTGGGGATATATGGGGGCATTTCTATACTTTTTTGGGTTTTGTACTTTCTAAAAAGTGTCCTTATCTCTTATTAGACGTGTGGATGCAATGTTGAGGGTCGTGACCTTCGAATCGATACCTATTTTGGCATATGTTCATTTTCGATTTAAACCAGGACGGGTGGGTGGTTTGGGGTTATTTGTGGGCATTTTTATACTTTTTTGGGTTTAGGATTTTCAAAAATGTGTCCTTATCTCTAATTAGACGTGTGGAAGCGATGTTGAGGGTCGTGACCTTAAAATCGATACTTATTTTGACATATGTTCATTTTTTGTTTAAACCCAATCGGGTGGGCCGTCTAGGGTTATTTGGGGGTATTTCTGTACTTTAATGGGTTTGGTATTTTCTAAAATGTGTCCTTATCTCTTCTTAGACATGTGGATGCGATGTTGAGGGTCGTGACCTTCGAATCGATACCTATTTCGGCATAAGTTCATTTTTTGTTTAAACTAGACCAGGTGGGTCGTTTGGGGTTATTTGGGGGCATTTTTGATCTTTTTTGGGTTTTGTATTTTCCAAAAAGTGTCCTTATCTCTTATTATATGTGGGGATACAATGTTGAGGGTCATGACCTTCGAATGAATACCTATTTCGACATATGTTCATTTTCGGTTTAAACCAGAACGGGTGCGTCGTTTGGGGTTATTTGGGGGCATTTCTATATTTTTTTAAGTTTGCAATTTTCTAAAAAGTGACCTTATCTCTTATTAGAAGTGTGGATGCGATGTTGAGGGTCGTGACCTTCGAATCGATATATGTTTTGACGCATGTTCATTTTCGGTTTAAACCAGACCGGGTGGGTCGTTTGCGTTTATTTGGGTACACTTTTGTACTTTTTTTGGTTTTGTATTTTCTAAAAAGTATCCTTATCTCTTATTAGATGTGTGGATGCGATGTTGAGGGTTGTGGCCTTTGAATCGATACCTATTTCGGCATATGTTCATTTTCAATTTAAACCAGACCGGGTGGGTCGTTTATGTTTATTTGGGTGCATTTTTGTACTTTTTTGGGTTTTGTATTTTCTAAAAAGTGTCATTATCTCTAATTAGACGTTTGGATATCAGGTTGAGGGTCGTGACCTTCGAATCGATTCCTATTTCTGCATATGTTCATTTTAGGTCTAAACAAGACCGGGTTGGTCGTTTGGGGTTATTTGGGGGCATGTCTGTACTTTTTTGGGTTTGGTATTTTCTAAAAAGTGTCCTTATCACTTATTAGACATGTGGATGCGATGTTCAGGGTCGTGACCTTCGAATCGATACCTATTTTGGCATATGTTCCTTTTCGGTTTAAACCAGAACGGGTAGGTTGTTGGGGTTATATGGGGGCATTTCTATACTTTTTTTGGTTTGATAGTTTCTAAAACGTGTCCTTATCTCTTATTAAATGTGTCGATGCGATGTTGAGGGTCGTGACCTTCGAATCGATACCTATTTCGGCATAGGTTCATTTTCGATTTAAACCAGACCGGGTGGGTCGTTTGGGGTTATTTGGGGGCATTTCTAAACTTTTTTGGGTTTTGTATTTTTCAAAAAGTGTCCTTATCTCTTATTAGATGTGTGGATGCAATGTTGAGGGTCGTGACCTTCGAATCAATACCTATTTTGACATAAATTCATTTTCGGTGTAAACCAGACTGGGTGGGTCGTCTGGGGTTATTTGGTGGCATTTTTGTACTTTTTTTGGTTTGCTATTTTCTAAATAGTGCTCTTATCTCTTATTAGACGTGTGGATGCGATGTTGAGGGTGGTGACCTTCGAATCGATACCTATTTCGGCATATATTCATTTTCGGTTTAAACTTGGACGGGTGGGTCGTTTGGGGTTATTTGGGGGCATTTCTGTACTTTTTTGGGTTTGGGATTTTCTAAACAATGTCGTTATCTCTAATTAGACGTGTGGATGCAATGTTGTGGGTCGTGACCTTCGAATCGATACCTATTTTGACATATGTTCATTTTCGGTTTAAACCAAACCGGGTGGTCGTTTGGGGTTATTTGGGGGCATTTCTGTACTTTTTGGGTTTGAGATTTTTTAAAATGTGTCCTTATCTCTAATTAGACGTGTGGATGCGATGTTGAGGGTCATGACCTTTGAATCGATACCTATTTCGACATATGTTCATTTTTTGTTTAAACCAGACTAGGTAGGTCGTTTGGGGTTATTTAGGGGCTTTTTTGTACATTTTTGGGTTTGGTATTTTCTAAAAAGTGTACTTATTTCTTATCAGACATGTCGATGCGATGTTGAGGGTCGTGACCATCGAATCGATACCAATTTTGGCATATGTTCATTTTCGATTTAAATCGGACCGGGTGGGTCGTTTGGGTTTATTTACGTCCATTTCTGTACTTTTTTGGGTTTTGTATTTTCTAAAAAGTGTCTTTATCTTTTATTGGACGTGTGGATACAATGTTGAGAGTCGTGACCTTCGAATCGATTCCTAATTCGGCATATGTTCTTTTTAGATTTAAACCAGACAGGGTGGGTCGTTTGGGGTTATTAGGGGGCATTTCGGCACTTTTTTGGGTGTGGTATTTTCTAAGTGTCCTTATCTCTTATTAGACGTGTGGATGCGATGTTGAGGGTCGTGACTTTCGAATCGATACCTATTTCGGCATATGTTCATTTTCATTTTAAACCATTCTGGGTGGATCATTTTGGGTTATTTGGGGCCATTTCTGTACTTGTTTGGGTTTGGGAATCTCTAAAAGGTTTCCTTATCTCTTAATAGACGTGTGGATGCGATGTTAAGGGTCGTGACCCTCGAATCGACACCTATTTTGACATTTGTTCATTTTCGATTTAAACCAGACCATGTGGGCCGTTTGGGGTTAGTTGGGAAAATTTTGAACTTTTTAGGCTTTGGTATTTTCTAAAAAGTGTCCTTATCTCTTATTAGACGTGTGGATGCGATGTTGAGGGTCATGACCTTCGAATCGATACCTATTTCGGCATATGTTCATTTTTGGTTTAAACCAGACCGGGTGGGTCGTGTGGGATTAGTTGGGGGCATTTCTGTACTTTTTTGGGTTTGGTATTTTTCAAAAAGTGTCTTTTCTCTTATTAGACGTGTGGATGCAATGTTGAGGTCGTGACCTTCGAATCGATACCTATTTCAACATATGTTTATTTTTTGTTTAAACCAGACTAGGTGGGTCGTTTGGGGTTATTTACGGACATTTTTGTACTTTTTTGGGTTTGCTATTTTTTAAAAAGTGTCCTTATCTCTTATTAGACGTGTGGATGCGATGTTGAGGGTCGTGACCTTCGAATCGAAACCTATTTTGGAATATAATCATTTTTTGTTTAAACCAATACGGGTGGATCGTTTGGGGTTATTTGGGGGCATTTCTATACTTTTTTGGGTTTGGGATTTTCAAAAATGTGTCCTTATCTCTAATTAGACCTGTGGATGCGATGTTAAGGGTCATGACCTTTGTATTGATACCTATTTCGACATATATTTATTTTTCATTTAAAGCAGACCAGGTGGGTCGTTTGGGTTTATTTGGGGGCATTTCTGTACGTTTTTGGGTTTTGGGATTTTCAAAAATGTGTCCTTATCTCTAATTAGACGTGTGGATGGAATGTTGAGGGTCGTGACCTTCAAATCGATACCTATTTTGACATATGTTCATTGTCTGTTTAAACCAAATCGGGTGGGTCTTTTGGGGTTATTTGGGGGTATTTCTGTACTTTAATGCGTTTGGTATTTTCTAAAATGTGTCCTTATCTCTTATTAAGCTTGTGGATGCGATGTTAAGGGTCATGATCATCGAATCGATACCTATTTCGGCATATGTTCATTTTTTGTTTAAACTAGACTGGGATAGTTGTTTGCGTTTATTTGGGTGCATTTTTGTACTTTTTAGGGTTTTGTATTTTCTAAAAAGTGTCCTTATCTCTTATTAGACCTGTGGATACAATGTTGAGGGTCGTGACTGTCGAATCGATTCCTATTTTGGCATATGTTCAGTTTTTTATTTAAACCAGACCGGGTGGGTCGTTTAGGGTTATTTGGGGGGCATTTCGGTACTTTTTTGGGTTTGGTATTTTCTAAGTGTCCTTATCTCTTATTAGACGTGTGGATGCGATGTTGAGGGTCGTGAGTTTCGAATCGATCTATATTTTGGCATATGTTCATTTTCAGTTTAAACCAGACCTGGTGGGTCATTTGGGGTTATTTGGGGGCATTTCTGTACTTGTTTGGGATTGGAAATCTCTAAAAAGTGTTCTTATCTCTTATTAGACGTGTGGATGCGATGTTGTGGGTCGTGCCTTCGAATCGATGCCTATTTTGACATATGTTCATTTTCGATTTACACTAGACCATGTGGGTCGTTTGGGGTTATTTGGAGAAATTTCTGAACTTTTTAGGGCTTGGTATTTTCTAAAATTTGTCCTTATCTCTTATTAGACGTGTGGATGCAATGTTCAGGGTCCTGACCTTCGAATCAATACCTATTTCAGCATATGTTCCTTTTCAATTTAAACCGGAACGGGTGGGTTGTTGGGGTTATATGGGGGCATTTTTGTACTTTTATGGGTTTGGTATTTTCTAAAAAGTGTTCTTATCTGTTATTAGACGTGTGGATGCAATGTTGAGGGTCGTGACCTTCAAATTGATTCTTATTTTGGTATATGTTTGTTTTTTGTTTAAACCAGACCGGTTGGGTCGTTCAGGATTATTTGGGGGCATTTTTGTTCTTTTTTGGGTTTTGTATTTTCCAAAAAGTGTCCTTATCTCTTATTATACGTGTGGATGCAATGTTGAGGGTCGTGACCTTCGAATCGATATCTATTTCGACATATGTTCATTTTCTGTTTAAACTAGAACGGGTGGGTCATTTGGGGTTATTTGGGGGCATTTCTGTACTTTTTTGTGTTTTATATTTTCTAAAAAGTGTCCTTCTCTTTTTAGACGTGTGGATACAATGTTGGGGGTCGTGCCCTTCGAATCTATTCCTATTTCGACATATGTTCATTTTCGATTTAAACCAGACCGGGTGGGTCGTTTGGGGTTATTTGGGGGCATTTCTGTACTTTTTTGGGCTTGGTATTTTCTAAGTGTCCTTATCTCTTATTTGACATGTGGATACGATGTTGAGGGTCGTGACCTTCGAATTAATACCTATTTCAGCATATGTTCATTTTCGGTTTAAACCAGACTGGGTGGATCATTTTGGGTTATTTGGGGGCATTTCTTTACTTGTTTGGATTTGAGAATCTCTTAAAAGTGTCCTTATCTTTTGTTAGACGTGTGGATGCGATGTTGAGGGTCATGACCTTCGAATTGATACCTATTTCGACATATGAACATCTTCGGTTTAAACAAGACCGTGTCGGTCTTTTGGGGTTATTTAGGGAAATTCCTGAACTTTTTTGTGTTTGGTATTTTCAAAAAAGTGTCCTTATCTCTTATTAGACGTGTGGATGTAATGTTAAGGTCGTGACCTTCGAAACGATACCTATTTCGACATATGTTCATTTTTTGTTTAAACCAGACCGGGTGGATCGTTTGGGGTTATTTATGGGCATTTTTGTACTTGTTTGGGTTTGCTATTTTCAAAAAAGTGTCCTTATCTCTTATTAGACGTGTGGATGCGATGTTGAGGGTCGTGACCTTCGAATCGATACCTATTTTGGAATATATTCATTTTCAAT
>NW_025317956.1:0-20172 GCF_018873765.1 Telopea speciosissima
TGTTGAGGGTCGGACAATCGAATCGATACCTATTTTTGCATATGTTCATTTTCTGTTTAAAACCAGACCGGGAGGGTCGTTTGGGGTTATTTGGGGGCGTTTCTCTACTTTTTTGGTTTGGGATTATCTAAAAAGTATCCTTATCTCTTATTAGACGTGTGGATGCAATGTTGAGGGTCATGACCTACGAATCGATACCTATTTCGACATATGTTCATTTTTCGTTTAAACCTGACATGGTGGGTTGTTTGGGGTTATGTAGGGGCATTTCTGTACTTTTTTTGTTTGGTATTTGCTAAAAAGTTTCATTATCCCTTTTTAGTCGTGTGGAGGAGATGTTGAGGGTCGTGACCTTCGAATAGATACTATATCGGCATATGTTCATTTTCAGTTTAAATCAGACAGGGAGGGTCGTTTGGGGTTATTTGGGGGGCATTTTCGTACTTTTTTGGGTTTGGTGTTTTCTAAAAACTGTTCTTATCACTTATTAGACGTGTGGATTCGATGTTGAGGGTCGTGACCTTCAAATCGATACCCATTTTGACATATGTTCATTTTTGGTTTAAACCAGACTGGGTGGGTCGTTTGGGGTTATTTGGGGTCATTTTTGTACTTTTTTGGGTTTGGAATTTTCAAAAAAGTATCCTTATCTGTTATTAGACGTGTGGGTGCAATGTTGACGGTCCTGACCTTCGAATCGATACCTATTTCGGCATATGTTTATTTCGGTTTAAACCTGACATGGTGGGTTGTTTGGGGTTATTTGGGGGCATTTCTGTACTTTTTTGGGTTTGGAATTTTCTAAAAAGTGTCCTTATCTCTTATTAGATGTGTGGAGGAGATGTTGAGGGTCGTGACCTTCTAATCGAAAACCAGACCAGGTGGGTTGTTTGGGTTATTTGGTGGCATTTCTGTACTTTTTTGAGTTTGGTACTTGCTAAAAAGTGTCCTTATCTCTTGTTAGATGTCTGGAGGAGATGTTGAGGGTCGTGACCTTCGAATCGATATCCATTTCGAAATATGTTCATTTTCAATTTAAACCAGACCAGGTGGGTAGTTCGGGGTTATTTGGGTGCATTTCTGTACTTTTTTGGGTTTGGTATTTTTTAAAATCTGTCCTTATCTCTAATTAAACATGTGGCTGCGCTGTTGAGGGTCAGACCTTCGAATTGATACCTATTTTGGCATATGTTCATTTCTTGTTTAAACTAGACCGGGTGGGTTGTTTGGGGTTATTTGGGGGCATTTCTGTACTTTTTTGGTTTGGGATTATCTAAAAAGTATTCTTATCTCTTATTAGACGTGTGTATACGACGTTGACTGTCGTGACCTACGAATCGATACCTATTTCAACATATGTTCTTTTCATTTTAAACCAGACCGGTTGGGTCGTTTGGGGTTATTTGGGGGAATTTCTGTACTTTTTTGGGTTTGGTATTTTCAAAAAAGTGTCTTTATCTCTTATTAGACGTGTAGATGCGATGTTGAGGAACGTGACCTTCGAATCGATACCTATTTCGACATATGTTAATTTTTAGTTTAAACCAGACTGGGTGGGTCGTTTGGGGTTATTTGGGGGCATTTCTGTACTTTTTTGGGTATGGTATTTTCTAAAAACTATCCTTATCTCACATTAGATGTGTAGATGCGATATTGAGGGTCGAGACCTACGAATCGATACCTATTTCGACATATGTTAATTTTCATTTTAAACCAGACCGGTTGGGTCGTTTGGGGTTATTTGGTGGCATTTCTGTACTTTTTTGGGTTTGGTATTTTCAAAAAAGTGTCTTTATCTCCTATTAGACGTGTAGATGCGATGTTGAGGATCGTGACCTTCGAATCGATACCTATTTTGACATATGTTAATTTTTGGTTTAAACCAGACCGGGTGGGTCGTTTGGGGTTATTTGGGGGCATTTCTGTACTTTTTTTGTTTGGTATTTTCAAAAATGTGTCATTATCGCTTTTTAAACGTGTGGAGGAGATGTTGAGGGTCGTGACCTTTGAATCGATACCTATTTCGGCATATGTTCATTTTCAATGTAAACCAGACCGGGTGGGTCATTTGGGGTTATTTGGGGGCATTTCTGTACTTTTTTGGATTTGGTATTTTCTAAAAAGTATCCTTATAACTTATTAGACATGTGGATGCGATGTTGAGGGTCGTGACCTTCTGATCGATACCTATTTTGGCATATGTTCATTTTCTGTTTAAACCAGACTAGGAGAGTCGTTTGGGGTTATTTGGGGGCATTTCTGTACTTTTTTTGGGTTGCGGTTTTGTTCAAAGTGTCCTTATCTGTTATTAGATGTGTGGATCCGATGTTGAGGGTCGTGACCTTCGAATCGATACCTATTTCGATATATGTTCATTTTCGGTTTAAACCAGACCAGGTGGGTCGTTTGGGGTTATTTGGGGGCATTTCTGTACTTTTTGGGGTTTGGTATTTTCTAAAAACTATCCTTATCTCTTATTAGACGGGTGGATGCGATGTTGAGGGGTGTGACATTCGAATCGATACCTATTTTGGCATATGTTCATTTTCGGTTTATACCTGACATGGTGGGTTGTTTGGGGTTATTTGAGGGGCATTTCTGTACTTTTTTGGGTTTGGAATTTTCTTAAAAGTGTCCTTATCTCTTATTAGACGTGTGGAGGAGATGTTGAGGGTCGTGACCTTCGAATCGATACCCATTTCGGCATATGTTCAATTTTTGTTTAAACCAGACTGGGTGTGTCGTTTGGGGTTATTTGGTGGCATTTCTGTACTTTTTTGGGTTTGGTATTTCTAAAAAGTGTCCTTATCTCTTATTAACGTGTGGATGCGATGTTGAGAGTTGTGACCTTCGGATCGATACCTAATTCGGCATATGTTCATTTTCAGTTTAAACCAGACCGGGTGGGTCGTTTGGGGTTATTTGGGGGCATTTCTGTAGTTTTTTGGGTTTGGTATTTTCTAAAAACTGTCATTATCTCTTATTAGACGTGTAGATGCGATGTTGAGGGTTGTGACCTACGAATTGATACCTATTTTGACATATGTTCATTTTTGTTTTAAACTAGACCGGTTGGGTCGTTTGGGGTTATTTGGTGGTATTTCTGTACTTTTTTGGGTTTGGTATTTTCTAAAAAGTGTATTTATCTTTTATTAGACGTGTAGATGCGATGTTGAGGGTCGTGACCTTTGATCGGTACCTTTTTTTTCAATAGGTAAGTTGTGTGTATAGAAGAAGAAAATAAAGATACAAAAGAAGGCAGCCTTCTCCACCCCTTAGACAGACCTAAGGAGGAGGAAAAGGCCCCCAACCTCTAAGAACAAACCCCTCGTAACTACAAAGAAAAGACACCCAACCCAATCACGGAGGCCTAAACTGGACCTTACCACAAGCATCATCAAGGATCAGCCGCAACAGGTCGTCATGAAACTCAGGAGGGTACAAAATAGTTTCCCCATCCCCACAAATAATGGAAGCAATAAAATCTGCCGGCTGGTTCAATTCCCTCCAAACATGTCTCACTTCATAGCGAGTCAAGTAGTTCAGACTAGAGATGATCTCGGCTTTTCAAAACATAAACATTCCAAGGACAATCGAACACACCTATGAGAATCTCCACTTGCCAACTTCGAATCAGATCTAATAGAAACATGTCGAAGATTCCTTTCTAAACACAGTGCCACCCCCTGTGAATGGTTAACAACTCCATGCTAAGAACCGAAGCCTCCATACAAACCAACATAAGCCAGGATCGGATCTCCAGTGGTATTACGGATAAGACCACCATAAGCAGCTCTATCTCCTCTCAAGGACCCATCACAATGGAGCGTGACCAAGTGAGTGTTGGGTTTCGGCCAAGAACAAGCTTTGGGGGCCGAGACAGCCCACCGCACCTGGATCCCCCACATATCAACCAAGAACTGATTTCTGGGGGTATGGTCAACCAAAATCGGATAATGAGAGCCTTTAGTGACCACATCAAAGTTGATATCTTGAAGGATTTTATCATAAGACCTTGATTGATTACTAAAGAGGCGTTGATTTCTCTCCCACCAAACATGATAAACCGTCGCACAGAAGGCCAACTTGGGGATAACATCTAAATTGTTATTAGCACAAACCACATGAAAGAGCCAATTAACCATATCAAAAAGGCCAGCAGGTCCTTTACCACTTTGAGAGCACTTAGAACTAACCCTATCCCAAATGGTCTTAGAAAAGGGACAGTAAAAAAATAGATGAGCATGGCTTTCAAAACCCCCCCAACAGAAGACGCAATTCTGCCCAACTCCAATATTCCTTCTAATAAGTTGGTCCTTAGTTGGGAGCCCACCCATAAGACATCTCCAGGTAGTACAAGAATGCCTAGGTAGAAAACTAGGAAATCAAGCAAGGCTATGCCAAACCACCTTAGTAGCACTGCTTCTCGCAAAATCCCAAGCCGACTTAGTAGTAAAGAGGCCATTAGGATTTTCCTTCCAAACAATAAGATCCTCCTCCCCATTCATAATGGGGATACTAGGGAGATCCCTAGAAATTGTAATCAAATCAAAAGAGCCCTGGGGGGGGGGGGGCAAATGCCACATACCACCTCTAATAAAGTCCGATACCAAGGCAAGCCGGGTAGAACCAGCATCATACCGAACCCGATCCCCAAACCTTTTAATCAATACCCCTTTGGGATGCCAACTATCCAACCAAAGTCTAGTAGATTGGCCATTCCCAATAATATGATGGATGTGAGGCTCAACCAAATCTCTAAACTTGAGAACTTTTCGCCAAACCCAAGAGCAGTTTTGGGGAATCTTAACAGCCCAAATAGAGTCATTTTTTAGATAGCGGGCATAAACCCACCTAACCCAAAGACTGTCCTTTTTAGAGGCAATCCACCAAATTTGCTTAAGAATACCTGCCATATTCATATATGAAATTCTCCTAATACCAAGGTCCCCTTCAGTCTTAGGTTTGCAAATCCTGTCCCAAGAAATATAATGTACCTTACGATCAAGAGATGGGCCAGAGCAAAGGAAATTGGAGAAGATGGGTTCCAGCTTTCTCTTGAGAGCACCAGGCAGGCCAAAAATTCCTGACCAATAAATGTAGCAGCCTTGAAGAACAGAGCTCAAGAGTTGTAACCGCCCCGCAACAGATAAAAGACGAGCTTTCCAACCATTAAGCCTACTCCGCACCCGATCCAAAATAGAGGAGCAATCTGCAAAAGCCAGCTTCCGAGAGATGAGTGGAACACCTAGGTACCAAATAGGTAACTTGGTATCCACAAAATTCGTTAATTCCAAAAGTTGCAGTCTGGCCGTTTGGGTGAGGCCCCCTAAAATAATAGAGGACTTAGCCCTGTTGAGCTTCAACCCAGAGTAGGTATGAAACTCATCCAAGGCCCCCAGGCAGGCCGAAATAGAATCTGTAGTAGCCTTCACAAAGATCATCAAATCATCTGCAAAGATAAGGTGAGAGAGGTGGGAACTCTTGCATCTGGGGAGAAGACTGATTCTACTCTCAACCTCCAACTTCCTCATCAAGGCTGAAAACCCCTCCATAGCAATAGTGAACAAATAGGGAGAAATAGGGTCCCCCTGCCGAATTCCCCTTCCCCCTTTGAAATAGCTAGCCGGACTCCCATTTAAAAGAATTGAAAAACAGGGAGTGTCAACACAAGCCTTCACCCAACCAATGAACTTCTGAGGGAAACCCATTCTTTCCATCGTCTCAAACAAGAATTTCCTACTAAGGGAGTCATAAGCTTTATGAAGGTCAATCTTCAAAACTACTGTAGGGCTAGTACCTTTCTGCTCAATCCCTCGGACCACATCATGAAAGACAAGGATGTTGTCCACAATAGACCTTCCTTTGATAAATGCAGACTGGGAATCACTCACCACCTGCCCAACCACACCTTGTAATCTATTAGATAAGATTTTTGTAATGATCTTATAAAAAAGATTGCAAAGGGCTATGGGCCTATAACCAGCAAAGGAAGAGACATCCCCCGTCTTAGGAATAAGACTAATAAATATATCATTAATCGAACTAGGGAGGCAAGACTTACTGAAGAACCATTTCACTGCCAAAGTCAAATCTTCCCCAACCACATCCCAAGAATGTTTGAAGAAAGCAGCCCTAAACCCATCCGGTCCTGGAGCTTTTGAATTTTTCATAGCACACACAACCTCCATAATCTCCTTATTGGACACCCTACCAATAAGACTTCCCTGTTGAGAGAGGGAAAAGCCATTCTGCAAGGGGACTGAGTTAGGAAAACAACCACCATCCACCAAATCAGATCCAAACAACTTCTTGTAAAAAGAGACAGCTTCATCTTTAATTCGGCTAGGATCCTTAACAATGTCACCTCCTTCCCCTGTAATCTCGAGAATATGACTCCTATTCTGCCTACAAAGCATGGATTTATGAAAGAAACTATTATTACCATCCCCCAGCTGAATATGTTTCACCCTAGACTTCTCCTTCAAAAACTTTTCTTCAATGGCCAAGGCTTCCCATAATTTCACCTTAGCTTGAGTCTCCAAAGAAACCAGATTCGGGTCATCAGGGTGGTCCCTAAGATTGCATTGAGATTGGTGCAACTCAGCCTGTGCAGCCTTTACCGCAACAAAAACATCTCCAATGCACTCTTTATTCCATTTTTTCAGCTCTTTTTTAACATTCCTTAATTGGGCAGCAAACCTAATAATGGGGTTGAGTTGTAAGCTAACAGGCTACTCCCAGCCCTTCCGAACCATATCATCAAACCCATCTCTGCCAATCCAAGCTTCAAAAAACCTGAAAGGTTTAGGGCCAAAATTAGCCTCATCTAACACAGCCACCACTATAGGAGAGTGGTCAGAGAGACCAGGAGGGTGAAAGACAGCCTCTGAAGTTCTGAAGACATCCATCCAAGCCAAGTTTACCATCACCCTATCTAGCTTACAGCAAATTCTAGCATCTCCACTTTGCCTATTATTCCAAGTCATAGCTTCCCCTTTCCACTTCAAATCAATCAGCCCAGAGTCCTCAATAAAAGTGTTGAAATCATCAATAGCCTCAAACCGAATAGGGTCCCCACCAATTTTCTCATTATGATTTCGAATCACATTGAAACACCCTAAGACAGCCCATGGAGTGGCAATAGCACTAGCTAGTCTTCCAACATCCTCCCACAAATCCTTCCGGCCTGCCACCGTATTTTGAGCATACACTACGGTGCAAAGGAAGGAGACAACAGTTCCCCAAATCGACACCTTGGCATGAATAAACTGCTTAGTTTTCTGAATTTCTTCAACATTTAAAAAGCTCGGATCCCAGCCCAACCAAATCTGAATTGTATTATCAACCTCACCATTGTGTACATACTTCCAATCTGAAATAAAATTTTCAAAAATAGCACCACAATTATCCACCTTAACTTTTGTTTCCAGTAAACAAACCAATTTAGCCTGATGGTCTTTGCACACCTTCTTAATCCCCAGCCATTTAGTTGAGGCATTCATGTCTCTGACATTCCAAACTAAGCACTTCATTTAGAATGAAGGTTAGATCCGTCAGCTTCCCCTTTACTGGGTCCATCTCCCTTGGCATCACCTGACTCTTTCGGGTTTATGAGAACCCGTTGGGCCTGGAACTTACGTCCCCTCCCCGTGGCTCGGCCCAAAACAGAAATAGAACTAGAATTCAAATGAGCCATACCTTTCCCAGATTGCCCTTGAGATGATCGAATCTCCGCAGCTTGCTTCTTTAGTCTTTCAAAGTTTGCCGAGGGTTTGAAAGGAATAACCACTTTCTCCCCTAGCTTCAAGGGATATTCAACTCTATTGTCGCCTTCCCTAACTACCCCTGCCGCATCCACTAAAGGAGTCGGATCAGTTACCACCAATGAGTTTATGGCTGCCACCTCACCAACAACAGATATGGCATTAACCTCATCTGCCTTCACATTCAAGGCTAACGCACTAGAATCCCTCTCCACCAAATCAGACTTTGCATTAATATTCAAAAAAGAAATCCCATCTTTAGAAAGTGAGTGCCCCCCATGATCCTCTCCATTCACATTTGGAATCATAGCTAAAGGTTGGGGAACGAAATCATCTTCCTCCACATCTGTTCCTTCAAATAACTCATTGCCTAATAAGATTGCACACGATTCTGAATCCAGCATCATATCATCCGGGTCATAGTGAACCTCCCCCGTAAGATCTTCCAACAAGGCAAAGGCATTGGAGTGAGCCAGCCCCTTAGCCTTAGACTGCTCCCCAATCTTTAACACAAAAGATTTGAATCCCTTCTTTCCAGATTTGGAATCCCTCCCCACTGAAATGAGATCTTCTCTACCTTTATCCTTACCTCTAATTAAGGAATCTGCCTCCAAGGTTGCATCACCAAATCCAGCAAGTATCTCCGGCTGCTTAGAAGGTGCACCTTCATTCACCACCTGCACATCAGCACCATCACCGGCCAAGGCACCTTCAACATCCCCTACAGCTCCCTTCACCCGCCATTCCTTCCTCAGCTTGGAGTTTTTCTGAGATTGACCACCACTCCCCAACTTGCAATTATCAAAAAAATGACCAAACACTTTACAGTGCTTATAACGAGGCGGCTTCCAATCATAAAGACCTTTTGGTTAAAAGCAAACCCATCATCTCCATAAACTAGAACTGATAAAGGAAGCTCCTTTTCAGTAGAAACTTCTACGCATAACCGAGCATAAGACAGCCTTTCCATGGATCTTGTCATTTTATCAGTAACAATGGGTTGTCCTACAACACTCCCAATCGAACTCAAGGCTTGAGAAGACCAATAATGAAAAGGAAGATTGGGAAGAGATACCCAAACGGGGACTGAACATAGATCAACCCTTTCCAAGCACACATTCGGACTCCATGGACGCAGAATCATAGGCCTCCTCTGCACATACTAAGGACCCCCTTCAAGAACTTTAATTTTAACTTCCTCAAGACTAAAATGGAAAATGAAGAAACCACTATCTAGTAAATTTACATCAACATGGCCTGAAATCTTCCACTGCTTTAGCAACATGTCTCGAGCAAACGTGAAACTTGGCCTGCCACCAATAAAATGCCCCATAAGAGTGTTCCTCCACTTGTCAAGCCCCTCCTTGATAATAGAATCCGAGCATTTAGCAGCCAAAACTCCATCAATCTCCTCAGGTTGCACAAAAGAAAGCTTTAAACCATCATCAAGCAATGAAGAAGACGAGGAGGAAAAAAGGGCAGATCATGGAACACTCCCTCCCTTCTTTAACACTCCAGCCGAGCTTTCTCCTTGCAGCCCCAAACCTCCCAAAGCAGCCTCCTTCTCCAAACCAGCAACACCAGCCGCACCACCAAGAGCTGGCCAGTCCCCACTCCCCGAGCCACCCCCATCACACGATCCTTCAATACCTCCCCCATCTTCCTTCCCACCCGAGCAAAGAAGAGGAAGAAGGCCAATGGCCGGATCTCCGGCCATCACCAAGATCAGCTTCCAAAATCCCCCCTTTCAAAATCGCCAGAGCTTCTCTCTCCTCAAAAAGTTTCTTCTAAAACTATAGCAATTACAATGATACGAAGCCTGTGAAGCAGAGAGCACGTAAATAAACATGGCAATTGTTTTTTTTTTTTTTTTGGACCATCCTACGCAAGGACCCATAGGCCAACTACAAGCTAAAGGGAAGGCTAAGACAAGCCCACAATCTACAACTAGGGGGGGAGGGGGGAAGGGGAGAAAGGTGCCTTTTTTTGGCACAATATGCAATCCAGGAGAATCGATCCCTTGACCCCCTGGGGGGACATGCACCAACTTGCAATGCCACCAACCAACTGAGCTAACAGCCGTTTGCCCTTCGATCGATACCTATTTTGGCATATGTTCATTTTCGATTTAAACCTGACATGGTGGGTTTTTTGGGGTTATTTGGGGGCAATTTTGTACTTTTTTAGGTTTGGTAATTTCTAAAAAGTGTCCTTATCTATTATTAGACGCGTGGAGGAGATGTTGAGGGTCGTGACCTTCGAATTGATACCCATTTCGGCATATGTTCATTTTCAGTTTAAACCAACGCGGGTGAGTCGTTTGGGGTTATTTGGGGGCATTTCTATACTTTTTTTGTTTAATATTTTCAAAAAAGTGTCATTATCTCTTTTTAGACGTGTGGAGGAGATGTTGAGGGTCGTGACCTTCGAATCGATACCTATTTCGGCATATGTTCATTTTCAGTTTCAACCAGACCGGGTGGGTCGTTTGGGGTTATTTGGGGGCATTTCTCTACTTTTTTGGGTTTGGTATTTTCTAAAAACTGTCCTTATCACTTACTAGACGTGTGGATGCGATGTTGAGGGCCGTGACCTTCTAATCGATACCTATTTTGGCATATGTTCATTTTCTGTTTAAACCAGACTGGGAGGGTCGTTTGGGGTTATTTGGGGGCATTTTTGTACTTTTTTTGGGATGGGGTTTTCTAAAAAGTGTCTTTATCTCTTATTAGACGTGTAGATGCAATGTTGAGGGTCGGGACCTTCGATCAATACCTATTTCAGCATATGTTCATTTTTGGTTTAAACCAAGCCAGGTGGGTCATTTGGGGTTATTTGGGGGCATTTCTATACTTTTTTTGTATGCTTTTTCTAAAAAGAGTCATTATCACTTATTAGATGTGTGGAGGAGATGTTGAGGGTCGTGACCTTCGAATCGAAACCTATTTCGGCATATGTTCATTTTCAGTTTAAACCAGACCGGGTGGGTCGTTTGGGCTTATTTGGGGGCATTTCTGTACTTTTTTGGGTTTTGTATTTTCTAAAAACTGTCCTTATCTCTTATTAGATGTGTGCATCCGATGTTGAGAGTCGTGACCTTCTAATCGATACCTATTTCGGCATATTTTCATTTTCTATTTAAACCAGACTGGGTGGGACGTTTGGGGTTATTCGGGGGCATTTCTGTACTTTTTTCGGGTTGGGGTTTTCTAAAAAGTGTCCTTATCTCTTATTAGATGTGTGGATGTGATGTTGAGGGTCGTGACCTTCGAATCGATACCTACTTCGACATATGTTCATTTTCGGTTTAAACCAGACTGGGTGGGCGTTTGGGGTTATTTGGGGGCATTTCTATAATTTTTTGGGTTTGGAATTTTCTAAAAACTAACCTTATCTCTTATTAGACGTATGGATGTGATGTTAAGGGTCGTGACCTTCGAATCGATACCTATTTTGGCATATGTTCATTTTCGGTTTAAACCTGACATGGTGGGTTGTTTGGGGTTATTTAGGGAAATTTCCATACTTTTTTAGGTTTGGTATTTTCTAAAAGGTGTCCTAATCCCTTATTAGACGTGTGGAGGAGATGTTGAGGGTCATGACCTTCGAATCAATATCCATTTCGGTATATGTTCAATTTCAGTTTAAACCAAATCGGGTGCGTCGTTTGGGGTTATTTGGTGGCATTTATGTACTTTTTTGGGTTTGGTATTTTCTAAAAAGTGTCATTATCTCTTATTAGACATGTGGATGCGATGTTGAGGGTCGTGACCTTCGAATCGATACCTATTTTGGCATATGTTCATTTTTAGTTTAAATCAGACCGGGTGGGTCGTTTGGGGTTATTTGGGGCCATTTATGTACTTTTTGGGGTCTAGTATTTTCTAAAAACTGTCTTTATCTCTTATTAGACGTGTAGATGCGATGTTGAGGGTCATGACCTTCGATCGATACCTATTTTCGCATATGTTCATTTTCGATTTAAACCTGACATGGTGGGTTTTTTGGGGTTTTTTGGGGGCAATTTTGTACTTTTTTGGGTTTGGTATTTTCTAAAAAGTGTCCTTATCTCTTATTAGACTTGTGGAGGAGATGTTGAGGGTCGTGACCTTTGAATTGATACCCATTTCGGTATATATTCATTTTCGATTTAAACCAGACCGGGTGGGTCGTTTGGGGTTATTTGGTGGCATTTCTGTACTTTTTTTGTTTAATATTTTCTAAAAAGTATCATTATCTCTTTTTAGACGTGTGGAGGAGATGTCGAGGGTCGTGAGCTTCACGTCGATACCTATTTCGGCATATGTTCATTTTCAGTTTATACCAAACCGGGTGGGTCTTTTGGATTTATTTGGGGCATTTCTCTAGTTTTTGGGGTTTGATATTTTCCAAAAACTGTCCTTATCACTTATTAGACGTATGTATGCGATGTTGAGAGTCGTGACCTTCTAATCGATACCTATTTCGGCATATGTTCATTTTCTATTTAAACCAGATTGGGAGGGTCGTTTGGGGTTATTTGGGGGCATTTCTTTACTTTTTTTGGGTTGGGATTTTGTAAAAAGTGTCTTTATCTCTTATTGATTCGTTGTTGAGGGTTGTGACCTTCGATCGATACCTATTTCGGCATATGTTCATTTTTAGTTTAAACCAGACCGGGTGGATCGTTTGGGGTTATTTGGGGGCATTTCTGTACTTTTTTGGGTTTGGTATTTTCTATAAAGTGTCCTTATCTCTTATTAGACGTGTGGATGCGATGTTGAAGGTCTTGAACTACGAATCGATACCTATTTCGACATATGTTCATTTTCATTTTAAACCAGACCGGTTGGGTCGTTTGGGATTATTTGGTGGCATTTCTATACTTTTTTGGGTTCGGTATTTTTAAAAAGTGTCTTTATCTCTTGTTAAACGGGTGGAGGAGATGTTGAGGGTCATGACCTTCGAATCAATACCTATTTCAACATATGTTCATTTTCGGTTTAAACCAGACCGGGTGGGTTCTTTAGGGTTATTTGGGGGCATTTCTGTACTTTTTTGGGTTTGGAATTTTCTAAAAACTATCTTTATCTCTTATTAGACGTGTGGGGGAGATGTTGTGGGTCGTGACCTTCGAATCGATACCCATTTCTGCATATGTTCATTTTTAGTTTAAACCAGACCATGTGGGTCGTTTGGGGTTATTTGGTGGCATTTTAGTACTTTTTTGTGTTTGGTATTTTCTAAAAACTTTCCTTATCTCTTATTAAACGTGTGGATACGATGTTGATGGTTGTGACCTTCGCATTGATACCTAATTCGGCATATGTACATTTTCAGTTTAAACCAGATAGGGTGGGTCGTTTGGGGTTATTTGGGGGCATTTCTGTACTTTTTTGGGTTTGGAATTTTCTAAAAACTGTCGTTATCTCTTATTAGACGTGTGGATGCAATGTTGGGGGTCGTGACCTACGAATCGATACCTATTTTGACATATGTTCATTTTCGTTTTAAACTACACCGGTTGGGTCGTTTGGGGTTATTTGGTGGTATTTCTGTACTTTTTTGGGTTTGGTATTTTATAAAAAGTTTCATTAACTCTTATTAGACGTGTAGATGCGATGTTGAGGGTCATGACCTTCGATCGATACCTATTTTGGCATATGTTCATTTTCTATTTAAACCTGACATGGTGGGTTTTTTGGGGTTATTTGGGTGCAATTTTGTACTTTTTTGGGTTTGGTATTTTCTAAAAAGTGTCTTTATCTCTTATTAGACGTGTAGATGCGATGTTAAGGGTCGTGACCTTCGATCGATACCTATTTCGGCATATGTTCATCTTCGATTTAAACCTGACGTGGTGGTTTTTTTGGGGTTATTTGGGGGCAATTTTGTACTTTTTTGGGTTTTATATTTTCTAAAAAGTGTCCTTATCTCTTATTAGAAATGTGGAGGAGATGTTGAGGGTCGTGACCTTCGAATTGTTACCCTTTTCGGCATATGTTCATTTTCGGTCTAAACCAAACTGGGTGGGTCGTTTGGGGTTATTTGGCGGCATTTCTGTACTTCTTTTGTTTAATATTTTCTAAAAAGTGTCATTATCTCTTTTTAGACGTGTGGAGGAGATGTTGAGGGTCGTGACCTTCGAATCGATACTTTTTTTTTTTTTGATAGGTAAGTATGATTGTATAAAGAAATAGAAAAGATACAAAAGAGGGCAGCCCCTTCCCTCCCCCCTTAGACAGGCCTAAGAGGAAGAGGAGAGCTCCCAAAACAACCCGAGGACAGTCCCTCGGTTATACAGCCTAGCAAATGGCCCAAGACTCAAAGTTACAAGTTTCGAAAATAGATTTTCCGGTCATAGTCATTTTTTATCAACTCCACCAATTCCGGTGGGAAATCCGGTGGATAAATAATAACTTCCCCATCTCCAGTATCCATAGAAGCAATAAAGTCTGCTGGCTGATTGATCTCCCTCCAAACATGTTTGATTTCCTTACGTTGTAGATGATGAAAGATAGAAGAAATACGATCTCTCAAAGTTTGCATATTCCAAGGGCAGCTCACGACCCCATTCAGAATATCCACTGCAAGCTTGGAATCAGATCTTATGGAAACCTGTAGCTTGCTGTTTTGAACACAAAGAGAAACCCCCCTTAAAATTGCATAAAGCTCCATGCTAAGAACAGAATTGTTGTCTCCATTACCCACAAAAGCCATAATGGCTGCACCTGTAGCATCACGAATTATCCCACCATAGGAGGCCCTATCAACCGTTAAGGATCCATCACAATGAAGAACGGTCATATTAGCCGGAGGCCTAAACCAGGCACAAGTTTTCGAGTAATAGTCTTCCAATCCACCCTAAGCCCCCACTTATCAGCTAGGAACCGGTTCCTCGGGTTTTGGATCACCGAAATGGAAAAAGCAGCACATTTAATAGACACATCCAGCCGAATGGCCTCAACAATCTGGTCATGAGTCCTAACCTTATTCTCAAGCAGTCTTGATTTCTTTCCCACCAAATGTAGTGGACAGTGGCACAAAAAGCCAATTTAGGAACCATATCTAACATATCATCAAGACAAGCACCGCTAGCAAGCCAAGCAATTGCACTCGAATAGTGGTAGGTCCCCCTCCTCCTTGAGAACACAAAGAGCTAACTTTACCCCAAATGCTACTTGAAAAGGGGCAAATGAAGAAGAGATGTTCATGACTTTCAATCCCGGCCCAAAGAAAACGCAATTCTGTCCAACTTGGATGTTCCTCTTAATAAGCTGGTCCTTGGTAGGGAGGCCTTCCATAAGACATCTCCAAGTGGTGCAAGAATGCTTAGGGAAGTTCTCAGGCAAACCAAATAAATTTATGCCAACCTACCTTAGGAGCAGTCCCTCTAAGAGTCTCCCAGGCTGATTTAGTGGTAAATAAGCCATTTGGATTTTCCTTCCAAACAATAAGGTCATCCATATTTCTCAAAATAGGAACAGGTTGTAACTCACCCCAAGCACTAATAAGGTCAAAGGAACCTGGAGGAGTGGGATGCCACTCACCATGCCGTATAATATCTGAAACCAAGGCCATACGATTAGAACCAGCATCATATCTGATGCGATCTCCAAACCTCTTAAATAAAACCCCTTGGGGGTGCCACTTATCCAGCCATAGCCTTGTAAACCGGCCAGACCCAATAAAGTGGTGAATATTGGGCTCACCAAGTCTCTATATTTGAGAACTTTACGCCAAACCCAGGAACAATTTTGGGGGTTTTCACCGTCCAAATGGAATCATTCTTCAAATAACGGGCATACACCCATCGAACCCAGAGACTGTCTTTTATGGAGACAATCCACCAAACCGCTTTAGGATACCCGAAATATTCATATCGAAATCCTGCGAATACCCAAGCCTCCCTCATCCTTAGGCTTACATACTTTATCCCAAGAAATATAGTGTACCTTTCTTTCCAAGGAAGGGCCCGTCCAAAGAAAGTTTGCAAACATGGATTCCAACTTTCGCTTGACACCACCTGGCAAGGCAAAAATACCGACCAATAAATATAGCAGCCTCAGAGGACAGATCCGAGGAGTTGCAACCTGCTCGCAAAAGAAAGGAATCGTGCTTTCCAGCCTTCAAGTCTTTTCCGAACCAGGTCCACAATGGCAGAGCAGTCAGCCATTGAAAGTTTTCGAGAAATAAGGGGGACACCAAGGTACCGAATAGGCAACTTAGTGTCCACAAATTCCGTTAAATCCAAAAGTTGCGCCTGGCCGTTTGAGTGAGGCCCCTAAAATAATAGAGGACTTAGCTCTGTTGAGTTTCAACCCGAGTAGGTATGAAAATCAGACAAAGCTCCCAAACAAGCCGAAATAGAGTCCGAGACAGCCTTCACAAAGATCATCAAATCGTCTGCGAAAATGAGATGAGAAAGATGGGAGCTTTTACATCTAGGCAATAGACTAATCTGCCCCTCCATCTCTAACTTCGCATCAAAGCCGAGAAACCTTCCATGGCTATAGTGAACAAATAAGGGGAGAGGGGGTCCCCCTGCGAATTCCCCTCCTCCCCCTAAAGTAACCTGTAGGACTCCCATTAAGAAGGATTGAGAAGCATGGTGTGTCAACACACGCCTTCACCCACCGAATAAACATGCTTGGAAACCCCATCCGCTCCATGATCTCAAAAAGAAATTTCCTACTAAGAGAGTCATAGGCCTTATGTAAATCAATCTTCAAAACTGCCGTAGGCGAAGTTCCTTTCTGCTCAATACCCTAACAATATCATGGCAAACTAAGATATTATCCACAATAGACCGGCCCTTAATAAAAGCAGATTGGTTGTCACTAACTACCTTCCCCACCACTCCTTGCAACCTATTAGACAAAATTTTTGTAATGATTTTGTAAAATAGATTACAAAGAGCAATAGGTCTATATCCCGCAAAAGAAGAAGTTGCATCAGTTTTAGGGATAAGACTAATGAACGTAGCATTGATAGAACTCGGCATAAAAGAAGTGGAAAAGAACCATTTAATAGCCAGAGTAAGATCCTCACCAACAACCTCCCAAGCATGCTTGAAAAAAGCTGCTCCAAATCCATCCGGTCCAGGAGCCTTAGAATTCTTCATAGAAAACAACACATCTCTAATCTCCTTATTAGAAACCTTCCCAATAAGACTATTCTGCTGCACAAGATCTAGGCCATGTCTCAAAGGGATCGAACCAGGAAAATATCCAACATCCTCCACCTCCACACCAAACAAGTTCATATAGAAGGACACCGCCTCCTTTTTTATCAGATTTGGCTCCTTGATGACCTCATTCTCAGCATTATGCACCTCCAAGATGTGATTCCTGTTCTGCCTACAAACCATGGATTTATGAAAAAATCCATTATTACCATCCCCCAACTGAATATTTTTAACTCTAGACTTTTCCTTAAGAAACTTTTCTTCAATGACAAGAGCCTCCCATAACTTCTTCTTAGCTACAGTTTCAAGAGGGACCAAACTAGGGTCATTCGGCTGGGCAGCAAGGCTGAGCTGGATGTGAGCTAATTCCGAGGAAGCATTCTTCACAGAGAAAGACATCGCCCACACTCGCTTTTATTCCAATTCTTAAGCTCACTGCCTTAACGTTTTTAAGACGGGCAGCAAACCTAAGAATGGGATTGAGTTTCAAGTTTACCGGGCAGTCCCATCCTTTAATAACTACATCATCGAACCCCTCTCTACCTATCCAAGCTTCAAAAAACCGAAATGGTTTAGGGCCAAAGTTGACCCCATCAAAAATGGAGACCACAGCTGGAGAGTGATCCGAAAGCCCAGGTGGAAGAAAAGTAGCTTCCGAAGATCTGAGAATATCCAACCAGTTCAAATTAACCATAACCCTATCCAACTTGCAAGCAAACCCTGGAGCTACCCCCCGCTGTTATTCCAGGTATCTTGCTCTCCCTTCCATTTTAAATCAATAAGACTGTGTCAAAAATAAAGGAGTTAAACTCATCAATGACCTCCTGACGAACCGATCCCCCAAGCTTTTCACTTTGCTTTGACGAACAATATTAAAGTCCCCATAGCAATCCAAGGACTAGAAATATTAGAACCAAAATCAATAACATCCCTCCAAAGGTCCCTCCTCTCTTCCACCGAATTAGAAGCATAGACAATTTGTGCACATAAAAGAAAGAGAAGACCCCAAAGTACGAACCTTCATATGGATGAATTGGTTAGAATTTTGCATCTCCTCCACCTCAAAAATAGTAGCATCCCAACCCACCCAAATCCGAGCTGTAGAACCACCTTCCCCATTATGAAAATATCTCCAATTTGGAATAAAGGGGTCAAAAACAGCAGCACAATTCTCCATTTTCACCTTTGTCTCAATCAGAACAGCCAATTTGCATTATTCTCCATAATAACTTTTCTAATCCCACGCCTCTTCGTAGGGGCATTCATACCCCTAATTTTCCAAGAAATGCAATTCATTTAAATTGGGATGTCATGTCAGTCCCACCCTTACTAGGTCCCTCCAAGCTAACCCCTCCCCCCTTCCTTCACAGGAATACGTTGAGGAAGGAACCTAGTGCTTCTTCCACTTGGGCCGCCCAAAAGAGTAGAATTCAAAGTACTAGAAAAGCCCATACCTTTGTCCATGGGCCCTTGGTTGGCCCGGATTTCTGCAGCCCTGCTTCTTCAGCCTCTCAAAATTAGCCGACACCTTGTTAGCCTGATTAGGATCTTTTCCTTTCAACAATAACCTCTCCCCTCCACTACCTCCTTCCAAATTAGAATCCCCCATTACCGCAATGAACCAGAATTGGTATCCAATGGGTTTACTAAAATCAAATCCCCCATAAAAGAGGAACCAGCCATCCCTTCTCGGATTCCACCTTCCAACCGTGGCACTCTAGAATCCTTCATGGGAATAGTTAAATTTGAACTCACATCCACCCCATCAGATTTCAAAATCTGCCCTTCCCCGACCACGTGTCCTTCAAATCTGCTCATTTCAATATTCCCACGACTAGGAATGGAAATAACATCATCTCCTCTTTCAGCCAAATTTGGAATGATAGCTAATGGTTGAGGAGTAGATTCCTCAATCTCCTTATCTCCACCCTCCAACAGCTCATTACCTAAGAGGACAGCACACGATTCGGATCTAACATCAAATCATCTGGATCATAATGAATCTCCTCCGTCAGATTTTCCAATGCTGCAAAAGAATTAGAATAAGTGGCTTCCTTCCCGCTAGCCTGTCCTCCAAAATTTGAATCGGATTTCCTGAATATCCTCTTACCAAATTTAGCATTTTGTCTCAAGGAGTCTGCAGCCTCATCTCCTAAAATCTCACGAGAATCTGGAGCTTCCAAATTAGAGCCTTCCCTCCCAATAGCAGATCGACCGCCGGCTTGCCGACTGAGATCCGCCAAAGAACCATCAACCTTCCCTGCAGACCCTTTACATGCCATTCCTGCTTGGACTTTGGTATTTTCTCGATTGGGAGTGCTAGCGCCAAACTTACAAGCATCAGAAGCATGCCCAAAAATCCTGCACTGCATACAAAGAGGTGGTTTCCAATCGTAAACCACCTTTTGATTAAAAGATAGTCCATCTTCTCCATAGACTGGAACAGTCCTAGGAAGCTCCTTATTAGCAGATACCTCCACACAAAGGCGGGCATAAGACAATCTCTCCATAGAACTTGTCATCTTATCCGTCACAATTGGCTTGCCAATGACACTCCCAATAGAACTAAGAGCTTCGGGAGACCAGAAATGAAAAGGGAGATTGGGTAAGGATACCCAAACAGGAACAGAACATAAGTTTACCTTTTCTAAGCAAACATCTGGACTCCAAGGGCGCAAGATCATTGGTCTTTTTTGAACATACCACGGCCCTCCTTCAAGAACCTTAACTTTGTCATCTTCAAGATTAAATCGGAAAACAAAGATTCCACTCTCTAATAAATTAATATCAACATGACCTGCTATCCTCCACTGTTTTAATAAAAACATCTCTTGCAAAAGTAAAGCTTGGCCTTCCACCGATAAAGTGCCCCATAAGGGTATTCTTCCACCGTTCAAGGCCCTTGCTAACCATTACATCCGGACATTTCGCAGCCAGCACCCCATCAATCAACTCTGGTTTCACATAAGAAAGCTTAAAACCATCACCATAAGTCAAAGCAAATGTAGAAAAAAGAGCAGACCAAGGAACAGCAGCCTTCCCCTTCCTCGGATCACTAGCCCCAACTCTCCGCTGAGTACTCTCATCATTTCCAGCCCCTTCTTTTGCAGCAACCTGGTTCGGACCATGCATCAAACCAACTTCACCGTTATCACCATGCTCCCCGGAGTAGCCTCTTCAATCCCACCACCAAGAACAGTCCACAACTCCTTTCCCGAGCCATCAAGAGCAGCCCCACCT
>NW_025317957.1:0-20153 GCF_018873765.1 Telopea speciosissima
CCAACACATCAATTAGTGGACCAGACCACAGGGCCATATGGCCAACCAGTTTCTAAACTGGGCCAGCCTATTTGGGCTGGGAGTTTTTGGGTCTCTCAACCCAAATCATGGGATAGGCTCTTGTCTTTATCGCAGCAAGTAATAAAGGAAGTTTTCTAGTTTTTTCCAGCCACTACCGATTGGAGATCCTTGCCCTTGGTCAACAAGTCAGCCAGCTACTAAAGGAGATTGGTTGGGAGGTTTCTAGAAGGCTTTGAATTTTTTCCTTTTTCTGTTTTATTACTTGGAGATCAGTGTGGTTGCCTATCAAGCAACTTATTTCAATTTAAAATAGATATTAGTTTCTATTTTCAGTTTGCATCCTTTTTTTTGTCAGTTTCTATTTTTGTTCTTACTTGTGAAGCAAACATTGCTGCCTATATAATGCAAAAGACTCTCTTAGAGTCTCCGACGATTTTTTATGTTTAATGAAGCTTTGCTTTCTAGCAATTTATTGTCCTGGGAGAGGCTGAGTGACTGAGAGAGCTACTTATCCCCCATCCCCCTTCTTCTACATAATCTCCTTCTCTTCCCTCTACTTTCTATTTTTATTCCCTTATTTTGTCTGCAATTTAGCAAGGCTACTGAGACCAACCAAGGTCTTCTGAGGTTGCTGGTTCTCCCAGTTGAATCCATACTAATTACTCAAGCTACTGCTGACATCCACTGCTGATCAGATGACACTTTCACACCTGCAGTTCTGGTTCTTCGTCTAGGGCCTGATGCAACTTTGGTGCTACAAATCTTCTCAATCACTCACCCAACCAGAGTGATATTTGGAGCATCTAAGAAGACTTCCCAGGCCTACCTTCGATCCAACTTTGGGCTCCTTCTGCTCAAAAGATTGGAAGTTCTCCATTAAGCTTCTATTTTGGAGATTACTTCTATTTTTTTATCACTACATCAGATCTCTGCAACTGGTTATTGGACTTGACCCAGATTTTGAGCATCCCTCCAGCACATCAAAGAGGAAGCCTTCAATCAGATTCGGAGACCATTCTGCTGGTTGGTTTGTCTAATACTTGTTACCTTCTAAATTTTCAGCCTTACTGTTCCATGCATGGGTTGGTGCATGGGAGGACGACACATGCATGAGATTTCCACTTCATGTGATAGGGATTATCTTATGTGGCTATGTAATTATTCCATGTCATGGAGTCCGCATAGAGTTATAATTATAATATGGTTATTTATGTAGTTGTAACTTATAAGAAGTTATTGTCAGTTGTTGTTAGTAGGAGAAGTTATGTAACGTAGGACTGTCGAAGTTATAGGATAAAGAGAGGAAGTAGTGGAGATAATGGAGGAGTTACGTAACTGGATGAATCTTAAATACTGAAGCAATAGCTAATGAAGATAGATTTGGATTGTTGGGTTCCTTTAATTTCTCTCTTGAGAAAAAAGGTTCAGTGACCTCCTAATTATGTCAGGCGTCCGGCAGCTTCGTCCATAAAGCCCCAAACTTCTGCCCTATTTTCTCTCTCTCTTCCTATTATTTCTCTCCTTTTTCTTATTTTATTTTCAGATTATCTTTGCACGTAACACTTACCTTCTATGTTTGTAATCTGCCTATATCTCCCTAACTGTCCATCAGACCAGTACCAAACTTGGCAGGCTATTCCATCCCATCATGACCTAAACTTAGGGGTGTAAATGAATAGCCGAAATCTGTTTCCGTATCCGTTTAGCACTATTCGAATCCATCCGAAAGCTAAACGGATGCGGATACGGATAGGCTATAGCTATCCGAAAGCTATATTTACATGTAAACAAATAAAATATCCGATCCGTATCCGTGTCCGTATCCGTTTAGCACTATCCGAATCCCTCCGATAGCTAATCAGATGCGGATGCGGATATAGCACTATCCGAGCCGAATCCGATCCGTTTACAGCCCTACCTAAACTCGATCCGAGTGGCACGTCCAACAGTCGGTTCACTATTGTTATTCTTTTACACCTCTATTTCTGACTAGCAACTTAATCTACCATATGGTTAAGGCATTTGTGTGCTACCTGGATCGATTGTTTGTGGGGATTATTTGGGGTTAGTTTACTTGTAAACTGACTTTACATTACTTCTTTAATGTAGCAGTCGTTCTTGTGGTGAAGCAAGAGAAGCCCTATGTGGTGAATCCTAGGTTGAGTGGTGGTGAAGCCTCCCACAGACCTTGGTGGTGAGGCCAGGTCATATCCCCCTTTCTTCTTCTTCCATCTTCTCCCTTCTTTCTTTTTCTTTTCTACTATTCTGTCAGATTCCAGCTACCCATCCCTTTTCCTATCATGGCCTACAGTAGGTAATACCTAATGAAGTTCTAGATTGGTAGGAAACCAACTAGAAGCCAATAACCAGGATCTGCCATGAACAGGGTAGTTTGAATAGGTCAAAATAAGTGTTTTTGGTTAAATTAGGGTTAAGGTTTGAGGGTACTTAGGGTTTGATGGTAGGGTTATGCTAAGTTGATGTAGGGAAGTCTTCCAGTGAAGGTCTTGTTAAGTTTTAACAAGTCTAGGCCTTTTAATTAGAATCGGCAACAAGGTTAGGGTTAGGGTTTCGGGTTTTTTAAAAGGGAATAATGGTGAAATATAGGGTTTAGAATGGGAGATTAGGGCAGGGGTTTGGACTGAGTTCTCCTGAGGGTAAGAGGGAAATTCGATCCAAATATGGGGGTATTTTGATGACTGGTTTGATCTGGGTAGAATTTGGGTTATGGGAATGATGTTCAGAGATGAAAGTGATGTTGGGGTTTGGTGGTTTAGAGGATTAGAAGAAGAAAGATTAGGGTTAGGATGAATCAAATTTACTATAGTTGCAGAAGTCCCTTGGCAGCAGCTTGCTTGATTGTAGATCTTGAATAAAATCAAAACTTGAACTTGAACTTGAATATAGAGCTTCAAAAGAACCACCCGGGCTTCCACCACAACGTGTCAATTGGATCAAGCACTGATCCCACCAGCCTTGATCAAACACAAGGCAAAAATCTTCAATGGAGAAGAAGAGCACCAAAAGCTTTTCATTAATATCAAAATTCGAGTTCAATTCTAACTCCTCTTACAACCTTATATAAAAGTCTCAAAAATAGACTCCTACACTAAAAATGAAAGGCCTAACCCAATTCTTAACCTATTAGGTAATTTAAACTAATTAGGAAACTAGCAGATTGTGTCTCACGCATATACCTTTAATAAAAAAAAATTATAAAAAAAAGGGAACATGTTGACTATTTCAAAACTAGGAGGCAAAAATAAAGAAATTCAAATTTATAGTTCGTCATGGGTAGGGACACTATAGCCGATATAATAACTTCTATAAAAAATGCTGACATGGAAAGAAAAGGAACGGTTCAAATAGCATCTACTCATATTACTGAAAACTATTGGGTCTGAGGTTGAATCATATTATCATTTTTTTGAATCTGTTCTTTCAAAGGGTGAAGGAAAAAAATAAATATTATGTCTAAATAGACTCAAAACAGAGTCCTAATCCAGCCCACTAAGTATGGAACTAAAACAACTAATCCCTTATGCAACCCTATTACCCATACTTTAGGCCCATAAAAGTGGCCTATTACATAGAAAATGCATGGGATCAAATGCCCAACATGTATATAAACCAACCCTAGACTTATTCCTAAACAAAGAAGCCCAGTTTGGTGATAAATCTGCATCAATACCTGTCCTTCCTTATGATTTATTATCATCTCTTCACTCTATATATTTGTTACTGTCTATGCAGATTTCAATTAATTTCTCTCCTATGTTTCTGATTTCTAACTTACTCTAGCTGAAGCTTTGTTATATTGTTTCTGTAAATCCAGCCATCGGATATGCCCCAAACTTTGACCAGTTATTCTCTTTCATAGGATTTTCCTTCAACCAGAACTGGAGGTCCATCTGACCACTGGTTTGTGAGTTATTCCTGTTTCTTTTCAGTTTCTAAATCCTGTCTTCCTTTAGTTTCTAATTCTGTTACTTACTGTTCCAGCAGATCCGACCAGTGGATCAGCTTGATTTTTGGAGGGCCTCAGTAACATATTTGGAGGTCTAATAAACCCTCATTTCAACCCCATCCAACTGTTAGATACTGAGATGCGATAGCTTTCTATTTTCTGTCCTTTGGTTTCTTAACTTGGAATTGTGTTTCTGTCCTGTGGGTGTTGTGCTCTATTAACCCCATCTTACCTACCCTAGAACACATCAATTGGTATCAGACTTCATGGCTAATAGTGATCCACATGCTTCTAACCCCCAAAGTGTCCAAGAATCTTTAAATCAACTCTACAACATGATTAGACACCTAACCAATCGAAATGGCTATTATAGAGCAAAAGATTCCTGACCGCACAGCTGAATTCACTGCACCGCATAGAGCTAATGAGGAGACAAAAATACATTCCACGACCAGTAAGGCCAGTGAAGGGGACCTCAAAGAATCCTCAAACCAGCACATTCTTTTGAGGACCACATTCGTGCATACTTTGATGCGGGACTGCCATACCGTCATATCAATGGCTCAATCCGCAGGTATTCTGTTATTGGCTTTTATGTTTGGATGATTACTTTGATTGATATGAATTGACAAAGACAAGTAAAATGAAGTTTACATGGACCAAGTTGGTAGGACCAGCACGGGAGTGGAATCACTATGAGATGCAATTACAATAGAGGGGGACAGCCTCTAGTATTTGGCTTGAGATGAAAGAAGAATTGAAGGGCAACTAACTTATGTCCACCTTCAAAACACGCTTCCGTGATCAGCTCAACTCACTACGGCAAGGAACCTTATCAATAGCCAATTATATGCAACAATTTGAGGCAATTGTCTCATGTGCTAGACTCAATGAAGATGATGACCAGCTTCTGTCCCATTTTAAATTGGGACTGAGACCAGAGATCCGAAAGGAGAAGCGTGTGATAGATATCTATGACCAGCAGGAGTGTTCCAGAAGGCCCTATGGACAGAGGAGTTCTGGGAGGTTACGAAAAGATGTTTGGTTTTCAACATAGTTATCAAGGCGTAACCTAGGCATCCAAGCTCCTTGGTCGCCTTGGGCGCCATGACGGTGTCGCTTTGCTTTTTGATCCTCTAAAATGCCATGGTCGCCTTCCCGCCTTGATAACTATGGTTTTCAAGCCGGGGATGACAACAGGAAATCTGCAGCATGGTTGTCACGGCGTCTAGGCAACCCGAGACGTTGGACAGGGTCCAAAATCAAGGTGATGCCAACAAGGCGTCCTAGGCGGCCAAGGCAAACAAGGCGCCTGGACGCCTAGGCGATGCCTTGACTGCAGTCAATATGGTGTCTAACAAGCCCACCGCTCGCCCTACCACTACAACCATCCCTACACATGCAGAGGGTCAAGAAAAGGCTCCTATGGCCAGCAGCAGTAGAACACAATGTTTCCATTACCAGGAGTTTGGACACGTTGCAAAATTCTGTCCTTTGCGACAACAGTTAAATGCAGTGGTTTCTAGCAGATGAAGAGGTGGAGGTTACCAAACATGTTGATGTTGTCTATGGTAATGAAGCGGACACTCAAGGTGTCAACTTTATATGTCTTCACACTATGACTGACAAGTGACACCAATGAAGAGAGCGACAGTACAGATGACAAAGGGCTTGGTACTATCAAAGACATTGAAATGGAGGTTGACATTATAGTCCCAGAGATTCCCACAGACACACCCATCTCAATTGAAGCTGATCCTAATGTGGAGCATGTTGAGTTTGTAATTCCACCCAAATTCTTGAAGAAAGGGAGTCTTAGTCTTAGTCAATAGCTTGAGTTTGTAATTCCACCCAAGTTCCAGTTAGGAGTCTTAGTTTTACAAATATGCATATTGCTTGTAACCAATGGACAGATTTGAAACAGAAAGTTGTTATTTTGAGTTTTGCTTGAAGTGAGAGTGGCATGATTCTCTTCCTCCCTGCAACTCAATGTTCCTTCTCAGATATCTTTCTTCTCTCACTAGCCCTCCACCAATTTGGTATCAGAGCCAAAACACATCCATCTCTCTCCCTATCAATCCCTCTATTTCCCTCCTGTTCTTCCTTCCTTTCCTGTTTTCTCTTTACCATTATTGTTCTGACTAGCGACACCAGCAGTACCCTTTTGCTGGATATTCATATCTATTCTCTCTCTTCTCCATCATAACTAGTGCAGAGGGGCAACCTTCCTTGGGAGATCCTAAACCCTAGGTTTCCAGCCCAAAAAATCCCTCCATGTTGTGACAGTGATCAAACTCTTTCTAGGGTTACCGCCAGTTTAAAAGAGAGAGAGAGAGAGAGTTTCAAACTGTCGAGAGGTGGGAGGTCAAGTTGAACATACCTGGTTTTAAGAGAATCAATAGCAGAGAATCCAGTACCAAAACTCCTATATCAGCCAAGTTAGGGCATTAAAGTTCTCTCTCCGTTTATACCCTTCTACCTTCTGCTCTTTAAAATCAATTTAAGATTCTTTATATTTACAGTTGTGCCACTCTCTCCTAAACTTCAGTTATTTACTGTTTTGCCACTGATACTCTGATTTAAGTGTTCCCTTGCTCGTTTGGGCCCCTAGTGATTCCAAATAGGGTTTCCAAACCCTGGGATCACCACCAATTTGGTGAGTATATCCATATCCTAAGCATGGTGGCCAATAGTGAGGTTCTCCAACAATTCAACTCCTATAAGGATGAAACCAATACAAAAATTGACACCCTCTAAACGTATTGATACCCTCACCACAGTTGTAAATTCCATCCAATCTATGATGGCATCTATGCAAACTTCCATTGACCAATTGGTGGCTTCAGATTTAGGAAAGAGTCCCTTTAGTCCGGGAATTCTCCCAACTTTGTCCCACAAGGCCCATCTCAGTTATCGCCACATCAGACACCACCACCTAGCGATGAAACAGGGTTGGGATGGGCCAGGTTTTTTAAAACCCAGCCAACCCTAAGTCCTCTTAGCTCAGCCCATGCCCAACCCGGCCCTGAAGTAGGCTAAGATATCTCAGACCAGTCCCAACCCTGCAAGGCTCAACCCGGACATGATTGATCCTAATCAGGTTGGATTGGCCCAGTGTAACGTCCACAAATCAGCCCAGGAAATTAGGTCGCTAACGGTCCACAAGATCAACAGTCTTAGCGAAAAGGAACCGGAGTGTGAACCAAAATAAATCATAATAGCCTCAAATTACAGTAACTACGTATCTAATCATAACCATTCAAATAAACACAGTGGAAGTCATTAAAAAAATCCAACAATATCTATGTTGTTCCAGTCATCCTCAAAATCCTAAACATGATATATATTACAACCCTCCATAAAGTCTCAAATTAAATTAATGTTCATAAAAAAAAAATCTCAAATTAAAATCTTTCTTTTTTTTTATTTTAAATTCCAAAAAAATTTAAATCTAAGCTATAGTGTCTTCTAACAGCAAAGATAGTAAGGTCCATCATTATCATCACGTGGCTCCTCTTCAGTCGCCCATCCACCAAGTGCGGTTTCAGGTTCTATGGGCTCATTATCTGAAATTTTGTAAGAGGTAAGCTTTCGGGAAAAAGCTTAGCAAGTACACAATATAATAACCATTCAAGTATTCCAAATTAGAGACACAAATTGAAGAATAACAGCAGCCAAGATTAGATGGAAATCATGGTAATAACGGAATAAAAGATCATAAACAAAGATGAGGTAATGCTATGCTCATGCTATAAAATCAATTTTCTCTCGAACATTTCCAAATAAATTCTTGGTGAACACGAATATGGCCCCGGTAATGTAATACGGCTTATAACGTGATACAACCTTTAACCATTTCAAGGTTTCACCAATGCCAACTCTTATGGCTGTCAATATATATCCTTCAGGATCATGACATAGTGCCGCGTAACATTGTACGGCCTGTAACGTAGTACAACCTTAAACAATATGTCATTACCATTAGGCGTAAATCAATAATTTCATTTTTTTCTTCTTAATCCAAACATATGAGAACATAATCCTCAACTCACAAAATAACATGCAATGTAATTTCATAAAAATTCTCCCTTGAAACACATGCATGAAAATAAATCACACTACTAATATTGCTATAGGAATTTAAATAATCACATGAGATATTCACCATATTAAATCACTATGGTAATAACCAAAAGATAGCTCACCAAATCAACCGAATTGTAATTAGAATAGATCATAAGTTGGCTTAAAATGTATCCACATAAAATCATAAGATCAGTATTTTAATAGGAATAGATCGTCATAGACCAAATCAAATAGACATAGTTTCATTGGAGGTCAAATCAAATAGAGCATAGATCGTTGGAGAATAAATCAAATAGACGATAGATCATTAGAGAATAAATGAAATAGAAGATCGAAGAGGAATGAAGAAAACAAGCATGGAATCATAAATTGCATTTCCAGGTTTGTCGAATTAATCAATGTGTATTCCTGAAATTTGAAATTTCCAGAATTCCTTACTCAACTTCAACTCGACTTTTGATCCACTTAGAGGCGGAATTGGAAGATGTTTATTTCTGCAAAATTTATAGATTTTGGTGTCTATTGACTAACGGAGTTGGAATCAATCGATTTCGATCTGTATTGAGTGAGTTATGATCTTTGCAACAGGGAAAGGTTAAATCTGTATGGGATAGAATCAACTCACCATTTGTTTTTAAAGTCAGATTTCCTAACAAAGCTTTGAAGGTGCTCTAATGGAAGATAATGAGCACACTACATCTACAAGTCCAACAATGGAGGCGAGGTAAAAATTCTGATTCTTTTCTCTTCCTCTTCTTCCTCTTCTCTTTTTCTTCTTTTCTTCTTTTCTTCTTTTCTTCTTCTCTTTTCCTTCTTCCTTTTTCTTTTCCTTCCTTTCTCCTTTCTTTCTCTTCCACGATTTCTCTCTCTCTCTCTCTCTCTCTCTCTCTCACATTTTTGCTAGGGAAATATGGGAGCTTCCACTCCTTTTTTCCAAATTTAAAACTCTTTTGAATATTAGATCAAATCCCTTTATGATTCTTCCTAAAATCCTATTCAAATTTTGATTTGTTTTCCTCCAATAGAATTATTTCAAAGGGAATCTTTGGTTTGGGGTTCTTAATTTAAAATCAGATTTGGTAGTTTTAATCCAACTTAACTTCCTTATTTTTCTAGGATTCTATTCCATGGAAATTTTCTCTATCCTTAGAGAAAAGATTCTCTTAGTGCTAAGTCTCCAACCAATGGGAGATTGCCACACCAACTCAATCTCCTCATTCAAAAACAATCAAGTAAAATCTATATAGTCTACATAAATTGTCCAAACATAAATCCTTTACAATAATGTTATTTTATTAAGCTAGAATAATTAAATTATAATTTATTAATCCCACCAATGTTAGGCCCGTTCACACTAGAACTAACCGGTTTAGGTTTAGGCGTTTAGCCCAAATTAGGTTAAGATCTGTTTGGTTGTACTAACTAGAAATTAATGTATTATTCAAATAGCAAACATTTATTAAATTACTTGTTGATTTACTTATCAAATTATTTATTGTGGAAAATTTAAAAAATACCCTTTTTAGTTTCTCTCTCCAGAAAACCCTGAACATGACATTTTTACCCTTCTTGGTAAAACTTCCAGAATAACTCCTGGGAACTAACCTTGACTATGTACGGACTTATTTCGGCCTAAAAGCCAGTAAAATATAATATTAAGCAAAAGTACTAACCCCTGATTGGTTGTCTCAAAGCCAAAGAGCTCTCAAGGCTTTCCCAGAAATCCGGTCATCCTTCTGTCACTTCAATAGGATATACATAATAGATAAAGCTTTAAATTAATTCCCTTATTATTCCAGGATATTACAATCTAGCGACTGAAAAGGAGGAGCCACGTGATAATAATGGACCTTACTATCTTTGCTGTTAGAAGACACTATAGCTTAGAATTAAATTTTTTTGGAGTTTGAAAAAAAAAAAAAAAAAAAGATTCTAATTTGAGACTTTATGGAGGATTAAAATACATATCATGTTTAAGATTTTGAGGATGACTGGAACAAGGTAAATGTTGTTGGATTTTTTTTAAAGACTTCCGTCGTATTTATTTGAACGGTTATGATTAGATACCTTGCTATTGTAATTTGAAGCTATTATGATTTATTTTGGTTCACACACCGGTTCCTTTTCGCTAAGACTATCGATCTTGAGGACCGTTAACAACCTAAGTCCTGGGCGGATTTGGGGGCGTTACAGAGTGGTATCAGAGCAGCGGTTTTAGGATGATAAGAGAACTAGAAACATGAACCTAAGACACTGACATTGAACTTATAAGAACATAGAAACTCAAACTTGAACATTGTAGCTTAGGAAAAATTTCACTGTAGTGAACAATATGGTAATCGGGATTCGATTTGGATGTTTGACATACTTAGGGGTGGTAATTGGATCTGAAAAGTTTACTTGGGATACTTCTATATGTGTAGAGGACCTCCACCGAATTTTGTTTAGAATAGAGTTGGTTTCATAGGTCAAGTACTTAGTGGAAATTGAGTGGTTATGTCACAGTGAAAATCTGGAACCTGAGAAAGAAAGGGTTCACAGAGGAACTTAGAGTTTGAGATTTGGGGTGATTTTTGGACCGTACACACTATTAGGAGTCTTTTACATTTTCGAAAAAGTTGGGACAGAATTGAGTTCAGTAAACCCATTTCCCGACTGTTTAAAATTTTGGGTCAGAATCTATTAAAATCAGTACACTGATTTTGGAGAACATAGAAACCTAACTTACACAAATGTTTATAGTATGATTTTTGGATATATTTAAAAACTCCAAGTTAGGTTTCATTTAAAAATAGTTTCCACTGATATTGACTTCCAGAAGTTTTAATTCTTAATTTCTACTATAAACGGGCAGACTTGAAGAAAACAAAATTTTTAATGAGTTGCAATTTTGAGTATGGGTTGTTGATCTTTTGTATTTGGCCAAAACACCTCCGTGATGCACTTCTAAATGATAGAAATCCTCCACCGCCAACTGAGGATGAACTTTGATTTATGAAACAACATGAGAATCATTGGAGATGAGTTTTAGTGAACCTTGAAAATTAAAACTGATGGCATAGGATTTTGAACATAGAGACATTAC
This sequence comes from Telopea speciosissima, assembly GCF_018873765.1. Lineage (NCBI taxonomy): Eukaryota > Viridiplantae > Streptophyta > Magnoliopsida > Proteales > Proteaceae > Telopea > Telopea speciosissima. Next base: position 11,160 of record NW_025317957.1, read on the forward strand.
ACCAAGGTTTGAACTTAAACAACTTGGGTGAAACTCTTTAGCATTTTGTAGTGAACTTGAGCTGTGGAGTGGGAATGATATATTTTTTCTTTCCTATTTGGAGAGATGCTTTTGGCAAACACTGTATATATGTCTTGTTAAGTATATATAGAAGGTAGAAATATGCTTGCAGATTTGATCCTTTTTGAAATTGACGAATTTTAGTGTCATACTTGACATGAATTGATTAATCTCCAACTATACTAGGGTTTATTATTTTGATGAGAGAATAATGATGTTTGATATGGAGGACAAGTTAAGCCTAGATTTATGGGACCCTCTAAGTTTGAGGAACACATAATTTCGGGGATGAAATTTTTTAAAGGAGGGAAGGATGTAATAACCTGAACTTTTCTTGGAAACCTATTGGTTGTACATGCTAAGGTAAAAACAATTTGACTTATAATGTAAGGTGCATATATGCGAGATTATGTGATACATAACTTTGTGTGGTTCACACAAAAGAATTCGAATGGTTGGAGCTTGCATGATTCTATATGGATAAATGTTGAATAGTTGTTGACCAAGTCAATTCTGGTTCAATTCATTGGTAGTCTAACTCAAGTGTGAGTGATTCAGTTGTTGTCAAGCCTATTCTGTATAAATGATTGACCAAAAATATAGAGATCATGATCAAGAATTTTTTAGATATTGATTTGGCTAAGGTTGCATGTTACTTTAGTAGTTCAAGAATAATAGGTTGATTTTGGTTCTACTTAATGACTCGATATTTTAACCAAGAACCAAGTTGATTTTTTTGTCTATTAAGATAGACCATGTTGGATATTATTTATGTCGGTCAATAGATTTAGTCTAATCAAAGTCGAATTTTGGGACTGTGATTTAGTAAATTGGTTAAGTTTCTAAACATAATATCTTGACCAATAAATCGATGGGTAGTCAGAGAGAGTGATTCAGATTTTTAGTAAACGCCTATAGGATTTTGGATCAAAATGAGAAAGTCCTACGAGACTGTACCATTTTATTGGTGACAATTCTCTGGAGGAAATATGATATTCAAGAGGCTTTATCGAAAAAAGAAAATAAAATGCGATCAAACTATCCACAACAGTTTAGAGATCCTGATATGTAAATTTCGATGACAAAATTTCTTCCAGGGGGGTGGATAGTAATATCCTAGAATAATAAGGGAATCTGTTACACCCGCACCCCCAAATATACCCCTATACCTGGGGCAGTTTAGACCTTTACCTAAGGGGGAATGCCACAGTGGCACTGGCCAACACCTGTAACCTTAGACTTAAAATATTACTAAAAGTATCCCCTCGAAGACCTGGAAGTGTGGGCCAAAGCCCCACAACTTTCTTTGAAGTTTGGGCCCTGACAGCAGCACCGGAGTCACGAACGGACTCACTCGTACTGAATCCGCTAGAGGATCCGCCCATGCTGTCATCTGCCTTTTTGGTTCCTTTTCCCGTGGGACCCACATCCACGTATCCCGGACACTATAATCAGACCTTTGGACCATATGGACCCCTACCCTTGCCATTAGATGGTTAGTTGAACCATGAAAATGGGCCAACAAAGCATAACTTAAATGAGTAATAGGTTTTATACACCCTAACCTAAACCAAACAGACCTTAGTAGACAATTAAGTCCTATGGACTTAGGGTGCACCCCAAACATGACCTAATGGACCTAATGGTCATGACTAAGGCCAAACAAGCCCTAAGACCTAACCAAAACCCATTTACAGACCTAAGGGCCACTAAGTGTTTGGGGGGGAACCTAAACCAAACATGGCCTAAGGCCCATTCAACCCTTAAAAGGATAAGAGAATCCTTATTCTTTTATCTCTCCCCCTCCCAAGTAAGCCGTGGAGGAGAAGAGACAAGAGAAGAAGGAGAAGAAGGAAAGAAAAAGAAGTAGAAGTAGGAGAGGAATAGGAGGGGAAGGGAAGAAGATAGAAGCCATGCCAAGATGGCTGGCTGCCCCACATCTCCTCCCCAAGCTGACCGGACCCAAGGGAGAAGAGAAAGAGGAGGAGAAGAGATGGAGAGGATGGTTGGAAGGAGAATCTCACTAAGGTAAGACTTCAAGCTTGGAGTCTCTCTCTCTCCATTTCCATTTTGTATTTTGGTAGAAGTTCTTGAGCTTGAGCTAACCTAGGGTTCCATTTGGGACTCAAGGTGATGCTTGACCCTAATTGCGAGCTCTAATGGAGCTAATCTAGACCTCTAAATGCTGCAACTGCAGCCATTGTTGGTGAACCCTTGGACCTACGCCATGAAACCCAACCCTTGGACTAATTTGAGACCAAACCTTGTAGGATCTTGGATCCTTAAGGTGAGCCTAGGACCTAGTGACCCTAGGAAGGCTTAGACACCTCTCCCTTGTCACTGAGAGCTTAGGGATCTCCAAGCTTCAAGCTACAGCAAAAGCCCTCTGAAATCTCAGAAGAGACTGCCGGCGGACAAACGACCGGATCCACCAATCGTGGTATCGTCCGTCAGTCCGCCCAGTATAACCCCTGTGTTTTGGACTGCCCAGATGAAGGAACGGACTCAAGTCTGTTGCATCCGCCCGAGGCTAGTTGCTCTTGCGTATGTCTCAGGGATTGAACGGATGCAGGGGCGGACCGAAGAAGCACATCCGCCCTTTAATCCGCTCCCTTTTAGGTATGTCTCAAGTGTCGAACGGATGCACGACCAGATTCAAGTGAAATGTTCCGCTCATGGGTACGCTCGCTCTGTTTTACTTTTTAGCCTGAACGGAGTCAGGGACGGACTCACCTCTGCTGAAACCGTCTGTGAGTCCACTCGTACTGTCTTGGTTGAAATCTGGTTTTAACCTCGAGGGCCTAGCATGGGACCCTTCTATGCATGCTTTAATGATTGTTTTTGTATTCCTAGGCTACCCAACTCGATGGATAGCGAGGAGCCTAAGTGAGATTCATGTCAACCACACACGGCGACTCCCGTGTTAGGTGAGTGGGTTCTGGGTGATTTGTTGGGCTTGAATATATATTTAATATGAAATCTTAAGCATGCTATTATATATTTATAAGCATTGTACGCATTGCATTATTATCCAAATGTGATCTGTTATGAATGTGATAGTATGCTCACCATTGTATCGGGCTACGATGTCGGGTGTGCCGGTATCGGAACCCCAATTTATTTAAATTATGAAAACTACTATATGTCATCCTGATCTGTATGCACCGTGCCGTGCTGGTACCCGGGTACTAGATGGAATGGGATGTTGATGCACTCGGAATACATCTCGGGACGATAGGACTTGCATATAGTATATCTACGGCTAGGATGCTTGTTCCCTTATGCTACGACCCTTGCCCCTCTGCCATCCCCGTACTGCACCTGCTCCCCTGCACTGTCATAATCATAGTATAAATTCATCTTCTGCAGTGCATTGAACCCAATAGGTCCCTCAGTGCATGTTCCCTTGGGTTCACGGTCAAGATCAATCCCAAGGAATAAAAAAATCCTGGTGAGCAGTCGACCATAGGGTAGTATGTTGTTTCGAGCAGGATTCATCACCGCGCCGGCCATATGCTGCATAACCACGTCAGGCAGACAAATGGGCTGGCCAGTGTACAGAGAATGGGCCAGAACCGCAGACATCAAAGGAGGAAGGGTGTTGTGCCCCGTAGAAGGAGCCAGATTGGTCTTGGCTATAAAAATTAGAACACGCTGTGAAGGAGGGAACTTGGAAAGATCTTCGTTCTCCTCAAACCTGTCATTGGAGAGAACCTTAAACAATTTTCGCTTCTCTTCTGGAGGGAGGCACTTGTCCAGATGACTGCCTGGAGGATAGTATACCCTCTCACCTTCTGAGGATACACTGAGAAGAACCCCCAGCTCTATGGCATTGAAGCTAATGACCACTCCCTTTACATAGGAAGTCAACCTGGAGCCGTCGTCATCCTCCTGGACCATTACCAGATTTGCATAGAATTCCCTGACCAGTGTGGGGTAGTAGAAGTCTGGCTGAATGAGCATATCGGTCCAGTTCAGTCTACCAAACCTGGCCCCCACCTTGTAGGCCAAAAGCTCTTCCACTGTGACATCTCTCTCCACAAGAATCTTCCTATTGAAGAGATGCTCCCTATAGATTCCTTCGGTCTTTTCGGAGGTAAAATGGTTCACGTTGTAAGCTGTAGGAGCGGAAGATACAATGGATAGATCTCTCTTCCTTTTTGGACCAATGATCAGATTTCCTACACATAAGGCACAAATCAAAGAAGACGATAAATGTAAGCCAAATTGAAATGACGACATACGATTGGCAAATAGGTTATAAGAGTAAAATGCTTAAATGATATGGGAATGACTTGAAGAGGAGGCTATACATGATGAGGAAAATCAAAATATACATAGGTAAATGATGAGAATATGGAACATAGTTGTCACGGCGGTTAGGCGACCCAAGGCGGTGGAGAGGGCCAAAGTTTAAGGCGACACCAACTAGGCGACCAAGGCGTCCAAGTCGACCAAGGCGCCTGGAAGCCTAGGCGACGCCTTGACAACTATGATATGGAATATGGATACCATTGGAGATATGTTGAGAAGAAAAGAGACAAGCTCAATTCACACATGAAGCCTACATGAGACCTCTAGTGTCAAAATATGAGGTCAACACAAATGATGTATGTGCTCTTGAATATTATATTTTAACTAATGTCAAACAAGCAAGATATTGAATGAGATACCCCAACAAGAGACAAGGACTATTTAGTTGAGAAAAAGGGGATAAGCACCAAGGATGTTGAAAATAATCCCATAAATAAGAATTGCATTGGGGATACATCAAGTGAATGAATTATTTGGAGGATAGAGGATAGATTTCAAGGGTTTTGTCAACAATCTTACAAACAAGAGAAGATGCTTGAAGATAAAACAATGAGATAAACCCCTATGAGATTCTAGGGCACATAAAGAATTAAACTCAAACTTGAAGGTTTCCCCAAAGCATTGAAGGATTGAGGTTTTACCCCAATTTAAACCTAGAGTTATCCAAGTAAATCCGACTACACTTGACAATCATAGCAATCAATCTCTAAAATGCTTGCAAGGGTTTTAAAATTTATAAGAAATACAATAAACAAACAAGGAATCCAACCATGTAGTGCCATTGATCAATTTGGGCTTGATTCTAACCCAAGAACCCTAGCCTAAATAGATTTTGGCGTGGATTTGGGGTGCATAACCATGAAAATGCAAACAAAATCAAATCCAATCACAACCTAAGGTTACCCATCTCAAATCCAAGAAGAAAAGGGAAGAGAATATGAAGAGACACAAGCAAAATCTTACAATGGAAGAAAGAAGAAGATGGAATAGAGGAATGGGAAGGAAATCTTACCTTGAACAAGTTAGAGATGAACTTTGAGGCTTGAGATTGCAAGAAAACCCCCAAGAGAGTGCTAGGAAGCCCAAACAAAAGTCCCTGTAGAGCCTTTCTCCCCTACAGTTGTGTTTCCCTTCTTTGGAGCCAAAAGTGAGTTTTAAAACTCGCGGCTCTGTTTTGTTAAAATTCCGCGAACGGACGAACGAACGGATCCACTAATCGTGACTCCACCCGTCGATCTGTCCTGCATAAAACTTGAAATTTTGGAATATTAGCCTGAGCGGATCAATGAGCGGATCCACATTCACGAGTCCGCCCGTAGATCCGTTCGATTCATTTCCTCTCGGCCATTGACCCTTCTGAGAACGGACGAACGAACGGATTCACGTTCCGCATCCGCCCGGTCAGTCCGCTCTCTCTATTTTTAGGTGGAGCCACAAACTGACCCGGAGTACTGATTCCGTCCGTGAATCCGCTCGATTTCTTTTAGGATTTTGAGCTCAAATTTTGGAGGCCTTATGATTTTATGCCTATACCCTAGATTGAACACCCTGGTAGTGTAACCCATTTGTGGGGACCACCTAAGCCTCGTCTAATGCCTCGGAAATTGAAAAGGATTAGGACTTATACCCGACTGGGCCAGCCAATATGAGATGGCAGGCATCAATGTACGTTGTGACTCCCCTCCTATGCGAGAGAAAGAGAGTTACCTTTGTGGTTGAAAATCCTTAGACCCCGTTAGGGAGTGAACCGAAACCTATGGATAGAGAAACCTAAACCTACGTGGTGTAGAAACCCTTATGGGGGTACATAGGATCCAACTCTTAGCCAGGCCTAAAGGAAAGAAACACTAAGCTGGTTTGGACAGGTCTAGTTGAACAAGCCATAAGGGCCACGTGTACTTGGAAATCATTCATGGCACCTCAAGCTAGTGACGACTCTATTTGTACTTTACTTGGTTCATCCAAACCTTGTATAGGCTCATAGAGGGAGTCCTACACCGTGACTTGGTTTCCAAAGGGACCTAGTATACTGTACCTAAGGAACGCTTGTTCCTATGGATCGACCTAGGCTATAGATATGTCCATAGGGATATGAATATAATTATCAAATTTATACCTGTGACTGGTATGAATATAAATAAATAAATGTATTCCTCAAACCTTTGCGTGTGACTAGAGCTATTCTTTGAGCCATAAGTGTGACTTTGGATTGACCTTATGGTGGTAGCTAGTTTAAGCCCCAACCCTGGTCAACCAGACCTTAATGTTAAGAAGGAACTAATTTAATACTGATCGGGAGGTTAATAATGGAACCTATTTAAAGGAATTGACTCAGACTCAAACCATGAGAGGATTGTGTGGTTCTCAAGAGAGGACTGGTATGGACTTTTCCCCTGTGGGATAACTGTGTGATAGGGTTAAAGGTTGTGAAAGCTGAAACTAAAGGAGGTAAAAAGAGCCTTTCCAACGACAAATATGAAGGAAGTAATGGGTCGCCAAATGCGTTCCCTCCATGCTGAGAGTGACACATATGGAGGTCCCATCAATATTCCAGATCATTCTGAAGTTGGATTAGGTAATGAGATAACCTGAAGTGAAAGCATTCAGAATGTAAACCCTATGCTAGGGACTAGGCAGGTTAAGTCCTACAACCCAAGAGTAACTAGAGTAGTGAAGACCTGAGTGGTATCACTTGATCTGGAGGATCTAGAGAACTTTCTGCTCCTGTGGCTTAGTGTGTAAGACCTTGTGATTTCCTCTGGAATGTGGAAACCTTGACCCATAATCCGAAGGAGCTTAGGATTACTGTGAACCACACCCCGGTGGTAATGTGACCATAAAAGGAAAGAGAATTGTAGAACCTGACCTGTTATGTCAAATAGGCATTGTCTTATTTTGACTTGACCTTTGACTTAATCCGAGTAGTGGGAAAGTAAACATGTTGTTATTCAACAAGCCCTTATCTTGAGACCTTAGTCGCCTCAAAATTCAAGGATGAAATTTTTAATAAGGTTGGGGGGATGTTACACCCGCACCCCCAAATATACCCCTATACCGGGGGCAGTTTAGACCTTTACCTAAGGGGCAATGCCACGGTGGCATTGGCCAACACCTGTAACCTTAGACTTAAAATATTACTAAAAGTATCCCCTCGAAGACCTGGAAGTGTGGGCCAAAGCCCCGCAACTTTCTTTGAAGTTTGGGCCCTGACAGCAGCACCGGAGTCACGAACGGACTCACTCGTACTAAATCCACTCGAGGATCCGCCCGTGCTATCATCTGCCTTTTTGGTTCCTTTTCCCGTGGGACCCACATCCCCGTATCTCGGACACTATAATTAAACCTTTGGACCATATGGATCCCTACCCTTGCCATTAGATGGTTAGTTGAACCATGAAAATGGGCCCACAAAGCATAACTTAAATGAATAATGGGTTTTATATACCCTAACCTAAACCAAACAAACCTTAGAGGACAATTAAGTCCTATGGACTTAGGATGCACTCCAAACATGACCTAAAGGACCTAATGGTTATGACTAAGGCCCCTAAGACCTAACCAAAACCCATTTAAAGACCTAAGGGCCACTAAGTGTTTAGGGGGAGGGGGACCAAAACCAAACATGGCCTAAGGCCCATTTGACCCTTAAAAGGATAAGAGAATCCTTATTCTCTTATCTCTCCCCCTCCCAAGTAAACCGTGGAGGAGAAGAGACAAGAGAAGAAGGAGAAGAAGGAAAGAAGAAGATGAAGTAGATGTAGGAGAGGAATAGGAGGGGAAGAGAAGAAGATGGAAGCCATGCCAAGATGGCTGGCTGCCCCACATCTCCTCCCCAAGCTGACCGGACCCAAGGGAGAAGAGAAAGAGGAGGACAAGAGATGGAGTAGATGGTTGGAAGGAGAACCTCACCAAGGTAAGACTCCAAGCTTGGAATCTCTCTCTCTCCATTTCCATTTGTATTTTGGTAGAAGTTCTTGAGCTTGAGCTAACCTGGGGTTCCATTTAGGACTCAAGGTGATGCTTGACCCTAATTAGGAGCTCTAATGGAGCCAATCTAGACCTCTAAGTGCTGCAATTGCAGCCATTGTTGTTGAACCCTTGGACCTAAGCCATGAAACCCAACCCTTGGACTAATTTGAGACCAAACCTTGTAGGATCTTGGATCCTTGAGGTGAGCCTAGGACCTAGTGACCCTAGGAAGGCTTAGACACCTCTCCCTTATCACTGAGAGCTTGGGGATCTACAAGCTTCAAGCTGGAGCAAAAGCCCTCTGAAATCTCAGAAGAGACTGTCGGCAAACGAACGACCAGATCCACCAATCGTGGTACCGCCCGTCAGTCCGCCCTGTATAACCCCTGTGTTGAACTGCCCAGATGAAGGAACGGACTCAAATCTGTTGCATCCGCCCGAGGCCAGTTGCTCTCGGGTATGTCTCAGGGATTGAACGGATGCAAGGGCGGACCGAAGAAGCACATCCACCCGTTAATCCGCTCCCTTTTAGGTGTGTCTCAGGTGTCGAACGGATGCACGACCGGATTCAAGTGAAATGTTCCACTCGTGAGGTCCGCTCGCTCTGTTTTACTTTTAGCCTGCACGGAGTCAAAGACGGACTACGCCTCG
>NW_025317958.1:0-20078 GCF_018873765.1 Telopea speciosissima
GCATTTATTTTCTTTTTAGGGTTTGGGATGTTCTAAAATGTGTCCTTATCTCTTGTTACACGTGTGGATATGAAGTTGAGGGTCGTGACCTTTGTATCGATACCAATTTCGACGAATGTTCATTTTCGGTTTAAACTAGATCGGGTGGGTTGTTTGGGGTTATTAGGGGGTATTTCTGTACTTTTTTGGGTTTGGGATGTTAAAAAAATTCCTTCTCTCTTATTAGACGTGTGGATGCGGTGTTGAGGGTCGTGACCTTCGAATTGATACCTATTTCGACATATGTTCATTTTTGGTTTAAACCAGATCAGGTGGGTTGTTTGGGGTTATTTGGGGGCATTTCTATACTTTTTTGGGTTTGGGATGTTCCAAAAAGTGTCCTTATCTCTTATTAGACGTGTGGATGCGATGTCAAGGGTCGTAAGCTTAGAATCGATACCTATTTCACCTTATGTTCATTTGCGATTTAAACCAGACAGGGTGGGTCGTTTGAGGTTGTTTGTGGGCAGTTCTGTACTTTTTTGGGTTTGGGATGTTCTAAAAAGTGTCCTTATCTCTTATTAGACGTGTGGATATGATGTTGAGGGTCGTGACCTTCGAACTGATACCTATTTCCACATATGTTCATTTTCGATTTAAACCAAACAGGGTGGGTCGTTTGGGGTTATTTGGGGGCATTTCTGTAGTTTTTTGGATTTTCGATGTTCTAAAAAGTATCGTTATCTCTTCTTAGATGTGTGGATGCGATGTCGAGGGTCGTAACCTTCGAATCGATACCTATTTTGACTTATATTCATTTGCTTTTTAAACTAGACCGGGTGGGTAATTTGGGGTTGTTTGGGAGCATATCTGTACTTTTTTAGGTTTGGGATGTTCTTAAAAGTGTCCTTACGTCTTATTAGAAGTGCGGATGCGATGTTGAGGGTCGAGACCTTCGAATCGATAGCTATTCCGACATATGGTCATTTTCTTTTTAAACCAGATCGGGTGGGTCGTTTGGCGTTATTGGGGGGCATTTCTATACTTTTTTTGGTTTTGGATGTTCTAAAAAATGTCCTTATCTCTTCTTAGATGTGTGGATGCGTTGTTAAGGGTCGTGACCTTCGAGTCGATATCGATTTCGACATATGTTCATTTTCGGATTAAACGAAACCGGGTGGGTCGTTTGGGGTTATTTGGGGGCATTTCTATACTTTTTGGGTTTGGGATGTTCTAAAAAGTGTCCTTATCTCTTATTACACGTGTGGATATGAAGTTGAGGGTCGTGACCTTCGAAGCGGTACCTATTTTGGCATATGTTCATTTCCGATTCGAACGAGACCGAGTGGGTGGTTTGTGGTTATTTCGTGGCATTCCTATACTTTTTTGGGTTTGGGATGTTTTAAAAAGTGTTCTTATCTCTTATTAGACGTGTGGATGCATTGTTGAGGGTCGTGACCTTCAAATTGATACCTATTTTGACATATGTGCATTTTCGATTTAAACCAGATCAGGTGGGTCATTTGGGGTCATTTGGGGGCATTTCTATACTTTTTGGGTTTGGGATGTTCCAAAAAGTTTCCTTATCTCTTATTAGACGTGCGGATACGATGTCGAGGGTCGTAAGCTTAGAATCGATACCTATTTCACCTTATGTCCATTTACGACAGGGTGGGTCGTTTGGGGTTATTTGGGGGCATTTCTGCACTTTTTTGGGTTTTGGATGTTCTAAAAAGTGTCCTTATCTCTTATTACACGTGTGGATGCGATGTCAAGGGTCATAACCTTAGAATCGATACCTATTTTGACTTATGTTCATTTTTTATTTAAACCAGACAGGGTGGGTCATTTGGGGTTGTTTGGGGGCGTTTCTGTACGTTTTTGGGTTTCGGATGTTCTTAAAATTATCCTTATCTCTTATTAAACGTGTAGATGCGATGTCAAGGGTCATAACCTTAGAATCGATACCTATTTTGACTTATGTTCATTTTCGATTTAAACCAGACAAGGTGGGTTGTTTGGGGTTGTTTGGGGGCATTTCTATACTTTTTTGGTTTCGGATGTTCTAAAAATTATCCTTATCTCTTATTAGACGTGCGGATGCGATGTTGAGGGTCGTGACCTTCGAATCGATACCTATTTTGACATATGCTCTTTTTCGGTTTAACAAGACCACGTGAGCCGTTTGGGGTTATTTGGGGGAATTTCAATACTTTTTTGGGTTTGCGATGTTATAAAATGTGTCCTCATCTCATATGAGATGTGTGGATGCGATGTTGAGGGTCGTGACTTTCGAATTGGTACCTATTTTGACATATGTTCATTTTCGATTTAAACCAGAGCGGGTGTGTCGTTTGGGGTTATTTGGGGGCATTTCTATAGTTTTTTGGGTTTTGGACGTTCTAAAAAGTGTCCTTATCTCTTCTTAGACGTGTGGATGCTATGTCGAGGGTCGTAACCTTCGAATCGATACCTATTTTGACTTATGTTCATTTGCGGTTTAAACCAGACCGGGTGGGGCGTTTGGGGTTGTTTGGGGGCATTTCTATACTTTTTTGGGTTTGCGATGTTCTAAAAAGTGTTATTATCTCTTATTAGACGTGTGGATGCGATGTTGAGGGTGGTGACCTTGGAATCGATACCAATTTTGACATATGTTCATTTTTTGTTTAAACAAGACCGAGTGGATCGTTTGTGGTTACTTGGGGGCATTTCTATACTTTTTTGGGTTTGGGATGTTCTAAAATGTGTCCTTATCTCTTATTACACATGTGGATATGAAGTTGAGGGTCGTGACCTTCGTATCGATACCAATTTCGATGAATGTTCATTTTCGGTTTAAACCAGATCGGGTGGGTTATTTGGGGTTATTAGGGGGCATTTCTGTAGTTTTTTGGGTTAGGCTGTTCTAAAATTTGTCCTCATCTCTTATTAGATGTGTGGACGCAATGTTGAGGGTCGTGACCTTCGAATTGATACCTATTTCGACATACGTTCATTTTCGGTTTAAACCAAACCGGGTGAGTCGTTTAGGGTTATTTGGGGGCATTTCTATACTTTTTTGGGTTTGGGATGTTCCAAAAAGTCTCCTTATCTCTTATTAGACGTGTGGATGCGATGTCAAGGGTGTTAAGCTTAGAATTGATACCTATTTCACCTTATGTTCATTTGCGATTTAAACCAGACAGGGTGGGTCGTTTGGGGTCGTTTGGGGGCATTTCTGTACTTTTTTAGGTTTGGGATGTTCTAAAAAGTGTCCTTATCTCTTATTAGACGAGTAGATACGATGTTGAGAGTCATCACTTTCGAATCGATACCTATTTCGACATATGTTCATTTTCGGTTTAAACCAAACCGGGTGGGACGTTTGGGGTTTTTTGGGGGCATTTCTATAGTTTTTTGTATTTTGGACGTTCTAAAAACTGTCCTTATCTCTTCTTACATGTGTAGATGCGATGTCCAGGGTCGTAACCTTCGAATCGATACGTAATTTCACTTATGTTCTTTTACGGTTTAAACCAGACCGGGTGGGTCGTTTGGGGTTGTTTGGGAGCATTTTTGTACTTTTTTGGGTTTGGGATGTTCTAAAAAGTCTCCTTATATCTTATTAGACTTGCGGATGCGATGTTGAGGGTCGAGACCTTCGAATCGATACCTATTTCGACATATGATCATTTTTGGTTTAAACCAAACCGGGTGGGTCGTGTGGCGTTATTGGGGAGCATATCTGTACTTTTTTTGGTTTCGGAAGTTCTAAAAGATGTCCTTATCTCTTCTTAGATGTGTGGATGCGTTGTTAAGGGTCGTGACCTCCTAGTCGATACCGATTTTGACATCTGTTCATTTTCAATTTAAACCAAACCGGGTGGGCCGTTTGAGGTTATTTGGGGGCATTTTTGTACTTTTTTGGGTTTGGGATGTTCTAAAATGTGTCCTTATCTCTTATTAGACGTGTGGATGCGATGTTGAGGGTCGTGACCTTGGAATCGTTACCTATTTCGACATATGTTCATTTTCGGTTTAAACAAGATCGACTGGGTCATTTGGAGTTATTTGGGGGCTTTTTTGTACTTTTTTGGGTTTGGGATGTTTTAAAATTTGTCCTTATCTCTTATTACAGGTGTAGATATGAAGTTGAGGGCCGTGGCCTTCGTATCGATACCAATTTTAACGAATGTTCATTTTTTATTTAAACCTGATCGGGTGGGTCGTTTGGGGTTATTTGGGGGCATTTCTATACTTTTTTGGGTTTGGGATGTTCTGAAAAGCGTCCTTATCGCTTATTAAACGTGTGGATGCAATGTCGAGGGTCGTAACCTTTGAATCCGTTCCTCATTTGTAGTTTAAACCAGACCGGGTGGGTCGTTTAGGGGCATTTCTGTACTTTTTTTTGTTTGGATTGTTCTAAAAAGTGTCCTTATCTCTTATTGGACGTGTGGATGCGATGTTGAGGGTCGTGACCGTCGAATCAGTACCTATTTTTACATATGTTCATTTTTGGTTTAAACAAGACCAAGTGGGTCGTTTGGGGTTGTTAGGGGGCATTTCTGTACTTTTTTGGGTTTTGGATGTTTTAAAAGGTGTCCTTATATCTTATTACGGGTGTGGATATGAAGTTCAGGCTCATGACCTTCGTATCGACACCAATTGCGGCAAATGTTCATTTTCGGTTTAAACTAGACCGGGTGGGTCGTTTGGGGTTATTTAGGGGCATTTCTATACTTTTTTGGGTTTGGGATGTTCTAAAATGTGTCCTTATCTCTTATTACAAGTGTGGATATGAAGTTGAGGGCCGTCACCTTCGTATAGACACCAATTTCGACAAATGTTCATTTTCGGTTTAAACCAGATCGGGTGAGTCGTTTGGGGTTATTTGGGGGCATTTCTATACTTTTTTGGGTTTGGGATGTTCTAAAAAGTGTCCTTATCTCTTATTAAACGTGTGGATGCGATGTCGAGGATCGAAACCTTCGAATCCATTCCTCATTTGCGATTTAAACCAGATGGGGTGGGTCGTTTGGGGGTATTTCTATACTTTTTTGGGTTTGGGATGTTCTAAAAAGTGTCCTTATCTCTTATTAGATGTGTGGATGCGATGTCAAGGGTGTTAAGCTTAAAATCAATACCTATTTCACCTTATGTTCATTTGCGATTTAAACCAGACAGGGTGGGTTGTTTGGGGTTGTTTGGGGGCATTTCTGCACTTTTTTGGGTTTGGGATGTTCTCAAAAGTGTCCTTATCTCTTCATATACGTGTGGACGTGATGTCAAGGGTCGTAACCTTCGAATCAATACCTATTTCGACTTATGTTCATTTGCGGTTTAAACCAGACGGGTGTGTCGTTTGGGGTTGTTTGGGGCCATTTCTGTACTTTTTTGGGTTTGGGATGTTTTAAAAAGTGTTCTTATCTCTTATTAGACGTGTAGATGCGATGTTGAAAGTCATGACCTTGGAATCGATACCTATTTCGACATATGTTCATTTGCGGTTTAAACAAGATTGAGTGGGTCGTTTGAGGTTATTTGGGGGCATTTCTATACTCTTTTGGGTTTGGGATGTTCTAAAATGTGTCATTATATTTTATTACACGTGTGGATATAAAGTTGAGGGTCGTGACCTTTGTATCGATACCAATTTAGACAAATGTTCATTTTCAGTTTAAACGAGACCGGTTGGGTCGTTTGGGGTTATTTGGGAGCATTTATGAACTTTTTTGGGTTTGGGATGTTCTAAAATGTGTCCTCATCTCTTATTAGATGTGTAGATGCGATATTGAGGGTCATAACCTTCGAATTGATACCTATTTTGACAAATGTTCATTTTCCATTTAAACCAAATCGGGTGGGTCGTTTGGCGTTATTTGGGGGCATTTCTATACTTTTTTGGGTTTTGGATGTTCTAAAAAATGTCCTTATCTCTTATTAGACGTGTGGATGCGTTGTTAAGGGTCGTGACCTTCGAATCGATACCTATTTCTACATTTGTTCATTTTCGGTTTGAACTAAACCGGGTGGGTCGTTTGGGGTTATTTGGGGGGTATTTCTATACTTTTTTGGGTTTGGGATGTTCTAAAATGTGTCCTTATCTCTTATTACACGTGTGGATATGAAGTTGAGGGTCGTGACCTTCGAAGGGATACCTATTTCGGCATATGTTCATTTTTGGTTCGAACGAGACTAGGTGGGTGGTTTGGGTTTATTTGGGGGTGTTCCTATACTTTTTTGGGTTTGGGATTTTCTAAAAAGTGTCCCTATCTCTTATAAGACGTGTAGATACGATGTTGTGGGTTGTGACCTTCGAATTGATACCTATTTCGACATATGTTCATTTTCAGTTTAAACCAGACCAGGTGGGTCGTTTGGGGTTATTTGGGGGCATTTCTATAGTTTTTTGCTTTTGGACGTTCTAAAAAGTGTCCTTATCTCGTTTTAGACATGTGGATGTGATGTCGAGGGTCGTAACCTTCGAATCGATACCTATTTCGACATTTGTTCATTTTCGGTTTAAACCAAGCCGGGTGGGTCATTGGGGTTATTTTGGGGTTTTCTGTACTTTTTTGGGTTTGGGATGTTCTAAAAAGTGTCCTTATCTCTTATTAGTCGTGGAGATGCGATGCTGAGGGTCGTGACCTTCGAATCGATACTTATTTCGACATATGTTCATTTTCGGTTTAAACCAAACCGGGTGGGTCGTTTGGCATTATTGGGGGCATTTCTGTACTTCTTTGGGTTTCGAATGTTCTAAAAAATATCCTTATCTCTTATTAGAAGTGTGGATGGGTTGTTAAGGGTCGTGCCCTTCGAATCGATACTTATTTCGACATTAGTTCATTTTTGGTTTAAACCAAACTGGGTGGGTCGTTTGAGGTTATTTGGGGATATTTCTCTACTTTTTTGGGTTTGGGATGTTCTAAAAAGTGTCCTTATCTCTTATTAGACATGCGGATGCGATGTTGAGGGTCGTGACCTTTGAATCGATACTTATTTTGACATATGTTCATTTTCGATTTAAACCAAATCGGGTGGGTTGTTTGGCGTTATTTGGGGGCATTTTTGTACTTTTTTGGGTTTCGGATGTTCTAAAAAATGTCCTTATCTCTTATTAGACGTGTGGATACGTTGTTAAGGGTCGTGACCTTCGAATCGATACCTATTTCCACATTTTTCATTTTCGATTTTAACTCATCCGGGTGGGTCGTTTGTGGTTATTTGGGGTGTTCTAAAATGTGTCCTTATCTCTTATTACACGTGTGGATATGAAGTTGAGGGTCGTGACCTTCGAAGCGATACCTATTCCGGCATATGTTCGTTTTCAATTCGAACGAGACTGGGTGGGTGGTTTGGGGTTATTTGGGGGCGTTCCTATACTTTTTTGGGTTTGGGATGTTCTAAAAAGTGTCCCTATCTCTTATAAGATGTGTAGATGCGATGTTGTGGGTTGTGACCTTCGAATTGATACCTATTTCAACATATGTTCATTTTCGGTTTATACTAGACCAGGTGGGCCATTTGGGGCTATTTTGGGGGCATTTCTGTGGTTTTTTTGGTTTTGGACGTTCTAAAAAGTATCCTTATCTCTTCTTAGACATGTGGATGCGATGTCGAGGGTCGTAACCTTCGAATCGATACCTATTTTGACTTATGTTCATTTACGATTTAAACCAAACTGGGTGGATCGTTCGGGGTTAATTGGTGGCATTTTTGTACTTTTTTGGGTTTGGGATGTTCTAAAAAGTGTCCTTATCTCTTATTAGATGTGTGAATGCAATATTGAGGGTTGTGACCTTGGAATCAATATCTATTTCGACATATTTTTATTTTTGGCTTAAACAAGATCGAGTCGGTCGTTTGGGGTTATTTGGGGGCATTTCTGTACTTTTATGGGTTTGGGATGTTCTAAAATGTGTCCTTATCTCTTATTACACGTGTGGATATGAAGTTGAGGGTCGTGACCTTCGTGTCGATACCAATTTCGACGAATGTTCATTTTCGGTTTAAACTAGATCGGGTGGGTTGTTTGGGGTTATTTGGGGGCATTTCTATACTTTTTTGGGTTTGGGATGTTCCAAAAAGTGTCCTTATCTCTTATTAGACGTGTGGATGCGATGTCAAGGGTCATAAGCTTAGAATCGATACCTATTTCACCTTATGTTCATTTGCGATTTAAACCAGACAGGGTGGGTCGTTTGGGGCTTTTTGGGGGCATTTCTGTATTTTTTTGGGGTTTGGGATGTTTTAAAAAGTGTACTTATCACTTATTGGACGTGTGGATATGTTGTTGAGGGTCGTGACCTTCGAATTGATACCTATTTCGACATATGATCATTTTTTATTTAAACCAGATCGGGTGGGTCGTTTGGGGTTATTTGGGGGCATTTCTATACTTTTTTGGGTTTTGGATGTTCCAAAAAGTGTCGTTATCAATTATTAGACGTGTGGATGCGATGTCAAGGGTCGTGAGGTTACAATCGATACCTATTTCACCTTATGTTCATTTGCGATTTAAACTAGACTGGGTCGGTAGTTTGGGGTTATTTGGGGGCATTTCTGTACTTTTTTGGGTTTGGGATGTTCTAAAAAGTGTCCTTATCTCTTATTGGACGTGTGGATACGAAGTTGCGGGTCGTGACCTTCGAAATGATACCGATTTCCACATATGTTCATTTTTGGATTAAACCAAACCGGGTGGGTCGTTTGGGGTTATTTGGGGGATTTCTGTACTTTTTTGGGTTTGGGATGTTTTAAAATGTGTCCTCATATCTTATTAGATGTGTGGATGCGATGTTGAGGGTCGTGACCTTCGAATTGATTCCTATTTCGACATATGTTCATTTTCGGATTAAACAGACCGAGTGGGACATTTGGGGTTATTTGGGGGCATTTCTATACTTTTTTGGGTTTGGGTTGTTCTAAAAAGTGTCCTTATCTCTTATTAGAGGTGTGGATGTGATGTCAAGGTTCGTAACCTTCGAATCGATACGTATTTCTACTTATGTTCATTTTCGATTTAAACCAGACAGGGTGGGTCGTTTGGGGTTGTTTGGGGGCATTTCTGTACTTTTTTGGGTTTGGGATGGTTAAAAAATTGTCCTTATCTCTCATTAGACGTGTGGATGTGATGTTGGGGGTCGGGACCATGGAATCGATATCTATTTCGGCATATGTTCTTTTTTTGGTTTAAACAAGACCGGGTGGGTCGTTTGGGGTTATTTGGGGCCATTTCTGTACTTTTTTGGGTTTGGGATGTTCTAAAATGTGTCCTTATCTCTTATTACAGGTGTGGATATGAAGTTGAGGGTCGTGACCATCGTATCGATACCAATTTAGACAAATGTTCATTTTCAGTTTAAACCAGACCGGGTGGGTCGTTTCGGTTATTTGGGGACATTTAGGTACTTTTTTGGGTTGGGGATGTTCTTAAATGTGTCCTTATCCCTTATTACAGCAGTGGATCTGAAGTTGAGGGTCATGACCTTCATATCGATACCAATTTCGACGAATGTTCATTTTCGGTTTAAACCAGTTCGGGTGGGTCATTTGGGGTATTAGGGGGCATTTCTATACTTTTTTGGGTTTGGGATGTTCTAAAATGTGTCCTCATCTCTTATTAGATGTGTGGATGCAATGTCGAGGTTCGTGACCTTCGAATTGATACGTATTTTGACATATGTTCATTTTCGGATTAAACAGACCGAGTGGGACATTTGGGGTTATTTGGGGGCATTTCTATACTTTTTTGGGTTTGGGATGTTCTAAAAAGTGTCCTTATCTCTTGTTAGAGGTGTGGATGCGATGTCAAGGGCCGTAACCTTCGAATCGATATGTATTTCTACTTATGTTAATTTTTTATTTAAACCAGACAGGGTGGGTCGTTTGGGGTTGTTTGGGCGCATTTCTGTACTTTTTTGGGTTTGGGATGGTTAAAAAATTGTCCTTTTCTCTCATTAGATGTGTGGATGTGATGTTGAGGGTCGGGACTGTGGAATCGATATCTATTTCGGCATATGTTCTTTTTTTGGTTTAAACAAGACTGGGTGGGTCGTTTGGGGTTATTTGGGGCCATTTCTATACTTTTTTGGGTTTGGGATGTTCTAATCCCAAAGATGTGTCCTTATCTCTTACTACATGTGTGGATATGAAGTTGAGGGTCGTGACCTTTGTATCGAAACAAATTTAGACAAATGTTCATTTTCGATTTAAACCAGACTGGGTGGGTCGTTTGGGATTATCTAGGCGCATTTCTGTACTTTTATGGGTTTCGAATGTTCTAAAATGTGTCCTTATCTGTTATTACACGTGTGGATATGAAGTTGAGGGTCGCGACGTTCGTATCGATACCAATTTAGACAAATGTTCATTTTCAGTTTAAACCAGACCGAGTGGGTCATTTGGGGTTATTTGGGGGTATTGCTGTACTTTTTTGGGTTTGGGATGTTCTAAAATGTGTCCTCATCTCTTATTACAGGTGTGGATATGAAGTTGAGGGTTGTGACTTTCATATCGAAACCAATTTTGACGAAAGTTCATTTTCGATTTAAACCAGACTGGGTGGGGCATTTGGGGTTATTTGGGGGTGTTTCTATACTTTTTTGGGTTTGGGATGTTTTAAGAAGTATCATTATCTCTAATTAGAATTGTGGATGCGATGTTGAGGGTCATGACTTTCGAATTGATACGTATTTTTACATATGTTCATTTTCGGATTAAACAGACCGAGTGGGACATTTGGGGTTATTTGGGGGCATTTCTATACTTTTTCTGGTTTGGGATGTTCTAAAAAGTACCCTTATCTCTTATTGGAGCTATGGATGCGATGTCCAGGGTCGTAACCTTCGAATCGATACGTATTTCTACTTATGTTCATTTTCGGTTTAAACCAGACTGGGTGGGTCGTTTGGGGTTGTTTGGGGGCATTTCTTTACTTTTTTGGGTTTGGGATGTTCTAAAAAGTGTCCTTATCTCTTATTAGGCTTGTGGATGCGATGTTGAGGGTCGTGAGCTTGGAATCGATACCTATTTCGACATATGTTCATCTTTGGTTTAAACAAGAGCGAGTGGGTTGTTTGGGGTTATTCGGGGGCATTTCTATATTTGTGTGGGTTTGGGTTGTTCTAAAATGTGTCCTTATCTCTTATTAGACGTGTGGATATGAAGTTGAGGGTCGTGACCTTCGTGTCGATACCAATTTCGACGAATGTTCATTTTCGATTTAAACTAGATCGGGTGGGTTGTTTGGGGTTATTAGGGGGCATTTCTGTATTTTTTTGGGTTTGGGATGTTCTAAAAATTATCCTTATCTCTTATTAGATGTTTGGATGCGATGTTGAGGGTCGTGACCTTCGAATTGATACCTATTTTGACACATGTTCATTTTTGGTTCAAACCAGATCGGGTGGGTCGTTTGGGGTTATTTGGGGGCATTTCTATACTTTTTTGGGTTTGGGATGTTCTAAAAAGTGTCCTTATCTCTTGTTAGAGGTGTGGATGCGATGTCAAGGGTCGTAACCTTCGAATCGATATGTATTTCTAGTTATGTTCATTTTTTTTTTAAACCAGACAGGGTGGGTCGTTTGGGGTTGTTTGGGGGCATTTCTGTACTTTTTTGGGTTTGGGATGGTTAAAAAATTGTCCTTATCTCTCATTAGACGTGTGGATGTGATGTTGAGGGTCGGGACCGTGGAATTGATATCTATTTCGGCATATGTTCTTTTTTTGGTTTAAACAAGACCGGGTGGGTCGTTTGGGGTGATTTGGGGCCATTTCTATACTTTTTTGGGTTTGGCATGTTCTAATCCCAAAGATGTGTCCTTATCTCTTACTACACGTGTGGATATGAAGTTGAGGGTCGTGACCTTTGTATCGATACCAATTTAGACAAATGTTCATTTTCGATTTAAACCAGACTGGGTGGGTCGTTTGGGATTATCTAGGCGCATTTCTGTACTTTTATGGGTTTCGAATTTTCTAAAATGTGTCCTTATCTGTTATTACACTTGTGGATATGAAGTTGAGGGTCGTGACCTTTGAAGCGGTACCTATTTCGGCATATGTTCATTTTTGGTTCGAACGAGACCCGGTGGGTGGTTTGGGGTTATTTCGGTGCATTCCTATACTTGTTTGGGTTTGGGATGTTCTAAAAAGTGTCCCTATCTCTTATTAGACGTGTGGATACGATGTTGAGGGTTGTGACCTTCAAATCGATACCTATTTTGACATATGTTAATTTTTTGTTTAAACAAGACAGGATGGGTCGTTTGGGGTTGTTTGGGGCTGTTTCTGTACTTTTTTGGGTTTCGGATGTTCTAAAAATTGTCCTTATCTCTTATTAGACGTGTGGATGCGATGTTGAGGGTCGTGACCTTCGAATTGATACCTATTTCGACAAATGTTCTTTTTCGGTTTAACAAGACCGCGTGAGCCGTTTGGGGTTACTTGGGGGAATTTCAGTACTTTTTTGGGTTTGGGATATTCTAAAATGTGTCCTTATCTCTTATTACACGTGTGGAAATGAAGTTGAGGGTCGTGACCTTCGTATCGATACCAATTTCGGCAAATGTTCATTTTCGATTTAAACTAGACCGTGTGGGTCGTTTGGGGTGATTTGGGGGCATTTCTGTACTTTTTTGGGTTTGGGATGTTATAAAATGTGTCCTCATCTCATATGAGATGTGTGGATGCGATGCTGAGGGTCGTGACTTTTGAATTGGTACCTATTTTGACATATGTCCATTTTCGATTTAAACCAGAGCGGGTGTGTCGTTTGGGGTTATTTGGGGGCATTTTTGTAGTTTTTTGGGTTTTGGATGTTCTAAAAAGTGTCCTTATCTCTTCTTAGATGTGTGGATGCGATGTCGAGGGTCGTAACCTTCGAATCAATACCTATTTTGACTTATGTTCATTTGCGGTTTAAACCAGACCGGGTGGGGCGTTTGGGGTTGTTTGGGGGCATTTTTGTAATTTTTTGGGTTTAAGATGTTCTAAAAAGTGTTCTTATCTCTTATTAGACGTTTGGATGCGATGTTGAGGGTGGTGACCTTGGAATCGATACCAATTTCGCCATATGTTCATCTTCGGTTTAAACAAGACCGAGTGGGTTGTTTGGGGTTACTTGGGGGCATTTATTTTCTTTTTAGGGTTTGGGATGTTCTAAAATGTGTCCTTATCTCTTGTTACACGTGTGGATATGAAGTTGAGGGTCGTGACCTTTGTATCGATACCAATTTCGACGAATGTTCATTTTCGGTTTAAACTAGATCGGGTGGGTTGTTTGGGGTTATTAGGGGGCATTTCTGTACTTTTTTGGGTTTGGGATGTTAAAAAAATTCCTTCTCTCTTATTAGACGTGTGGATGCGGTGTTGAGGGTCGTGACCTTTGAATTGATACCTATTTCGACATATGTTCATTTTTGGTTTAAACCAGATCAGGTGGGTTGTTTGGGGTTATTTGGGGGCATTTCTATACTTTTTTGGGTTTGGGATGTTCCAAAAAGTGTCCTTATCTCTTATTAGACGTGTGGATGCGATGTCAAGGGTCGTAAGCTTAGAATCGATACCTATTTCACCTTATGTTCATTTGCGATTTAAACCAGACAGGGTGGGTCGTTTGAGGTTGTTTGTGGGCAGTTCTGTACTTTTTTGGGTTTGGGATGTTCTAAAAAGTGTCCTTATCTCTTATTAGACGTGTGGATATGATGTTGAGGGTCGTGACCTTCGAACTGATACCTATTTCCGCATATGTTCATTTTCGGTTTAAACCAAACAGGGTGGGTCGTTTGGGGTTATTTGGGGGCATTTCTGTAGTTTTTTGGATTTTCGATGTTCTAAAAAGTATCGTTATCTCTTCTTAGATGTGTGGATGCGATGTCGAGGGTCGTAACCTTCGAATCGATACCTATTTTGACTTATATTCATTTGCTTTTTAAACTAGACCGGGTGGGTAATTTGGGGTTGTTTGGGAGCATATCTGTACTTTTTTAGGTTTGGGATGTTCTTAAAAGTGTCCTTACGTCTTATTAGAAGTGCGGATGCGATGTTGAGGGTCGAGACCTTCGAATCGATAGCTATTCCGACATATGGTCATTTTCTTTTTAAACCAGATCGGATGGGTCGTTTGGCGTTATTGGGGGCACTTCTATACTTTTTTTGGTTTTGGATGTTCTAAAAAATGTCCTTATCTCTTCTTAGATGTGTGGATGCGTTGTTAAGGGTCGTGACCTTCGAGTCGATATCGATTTCGACATATGTTCATTTTCGGATTAAACGAAACCGGGTGGGTCGTTTGGGGTTATTTGGGGGCATTTCTATACTTTTTGGGTTTGGGATGTTCTAAAAAGTGTCCTTATCTCTTATTACACGTGTGGATATGAAGTTGAGGGTCGTGACCTTCGAAGCGGTACCTATTTTGGCATATGTTCATTTCCGGTTCGAACGAGACCGAGTGGGTGGTTTGTGGTTATTTTGTGGCATTCCTATACTTTTTTGGGTTTGGGATGTTTTAAAAAGTGTTCTTATCTCTTATTAGACGTGTGGATGCATTGTTGAGGGTCGTGACCTTCAAATTGATACCTATTTTGACATATGTTCATTTTCGGTTTAAACCAGATCAGGTGGGTCATTTGGGGTCATTTGGGGGCATTTCTATACTTTTTGGGTTTGGGATGTTCTAAAAAGTTTCCTTATCTCTTATTAGACGTGTGGATGCGATGTCGAGGGTCGTAAGCTTAGAATCGATACCTATTTCACCTTATGTCCATTTACGACAGGGTGGGTCGTTTGGGGTTATTTGGGGGCATTTCTGCACTTTTTTGGGTTTTGGATGTTCTAAAAAGTGTCCTTATCTCTTATTACACGTGTGGATGCGATGTCAAGGGTCATAACCTTAGAATCGATACCTATTTTGACTTATGTTCATTTTTTATTTAAACCAGACAGGGTGGGTCATTTGGGGTTGTTTGGGGGCGTTTCTATACGTTTTTGGGTTTCGGATGTTCTTAAAATTGTCCTTATCTCTTATTAGACGTGTAGATGCGATGTCAAGGGTCATAACCTTAGAATCGATACCTATTTTGACTTATGTTCATTTTCGGTTTAAACCAGACAAGGTGGGTTGTTTGGGGTTGTTTGGGGGCATTTCTATACTTTTTTGGTTTCGGATGTTCTAAAAATTATCCTTATCTCTTATTAGACGTGCGGATGCGATGTTGAGGGTCGTGACCTTCGAATCGATACCTATTTCGACATATGTTTTTTTTCAGTTTAACAAGACCACGTGAGCCGTTTGGGGTTATTTGGGGGAATTTCAATACTTTTTTGGGTTTGGGATGTTCTAAAATGTGTCCTTATCTCTTATTACACGTGTGGATATGAAGTTGAGGGTCGTGACCTTCGTATCGATACCAATTTCGGCAAATGTTCATTTTCGGTTTGAACTAGACCGTGTGGGTCGTTTGGTGTGATTTTGGGGCAATTTTGTACTTTTTTGGGTTTGCGATGTTATAAAATGTGTCCTCATCTCATATGAGATGTGTGGATGCGATGTTGAGGGTCGTGACTTTCGAATTGGTACCTATTTTGACATATGTTCATTTTCGATTTAAACCAGAGCGGGTGTGTCGTTTGGGGTTATTTGGGGGCATTTCTGTAGTTTTTTGGGTTTTGGACGTTCTAAAAAGTGTCCTTATCTCTTCTTAGACGTGTGGATGCGATGTCGAGGGTCGTAACCTTCGAATCGATACCTATTTTGACTTATGTTCATTTGAGGTTTAAACCAGACCGGGTGGGGCGTTTGGGGTTGTTTGGGGGCATTTCTATACTTTTTTGGGTTTGCGATGTTCTAAAAAGTGTTATTATCTCTTATTAGACGTGTGGATGCGATGTTGAGGGTGGTGACCTTGGAATCGATACCAATTTTGACATATGTTCATTTTTTGTTTAAACAAGACCGAGTGGATGGTTTGTGGTTACTTGGGGGCATTTCTATACTTTTTTGGGTTTGGGATGTTCTAAAATGTGTCCTTATCTCTTATTACACATGTGGATATGAAGTTGAGGGTCGTGACCTTCGTATCGATACCAATTTCGATGAATGTTCATTTTCGGTTTAAACCAGATCGGGTGGGTCATTTGGGGTTATTAGGGGGCATTTCTGTAGTTTTTTGGGTTTAGGCTGTTCTAAAATTTGTCCTCATCTCTTATTAGATGTGTGGACGCAATGTTGAGGGTCGTGACCTTCGAATTGATACCTATTTCGACATACGTTCATTTTCGGTTTAAACCAAACCGGGTGGATCGTTTAGGGTTATTTGGGGGCATTTCTATACTTTTTTGGGTTTGGGATGTTCCAAAAAGTCTCCTTATCTCTTATTAGACGTGTGGATGCGATGTCAAGGGTGTTAAGCTTAGAATTGATACCTATTTCACCTTATGTTCATTTGCGATTTAAACCAGACAGGGTGGGTCGTTTGGGGTCGTTTGGGGGCATTTCTGTACTTTTTTAGGTTTGGGATGTTCTAAAATGTGTCCTTATCTCTTATTAGACGAGTAGATACGCTGTTGAGAGTCATCACTTTCGAATCGATACCTATTTCGACATATGTTCATTTTCGGTTTAAACCAAACCGGGTGGGACGTTTGGGGTTTTTTGGGGGCATTTCTATAGTTTTTTGTATTTTGGACGTTCTAAAAACTGTCCTTATCTCTTCTTAGACGTGTGGATGCGATGTCCAGGGTCGTAACCTTCGAATCGATACGTAATTTCACTTATGTTCTTTTACGGTTTAAACCAGACCGGGTGGGTCGTTCGGGGTTGTTTGGGAGCATTTTTGTACTTTTTTGGGTTTGGGATGTTCTAAAAAGTCTCCTTATATCTTATTAGACTTGCGGATGCGATGTTGAGGGTCGAGACTTTCGAATCGATACCTATTTCGACATATGATCATTTTTGGTTTAAACCAAACCGGGTGGGTCGTTTGGCGTTATTGGGGAGCATATCTGTACTTTTTTTGGTTTCGGAAGTTCTAAAAGATGTCCTTATCTCTTCTTAGATGTGTGGATGCGTTGTTAAGGGTCGTGACCTCCTAGTCGATACCGATTTGGACATATGTTCATTTTCAATTTAAACCAAACCGGGTGGGCCGTTTGAGGTTATTTGGGGGCATTTTTGTACTTTTTTGGGTTTGGGATGTTCTAAAATGTGTCCTTATCTCTTATTAGACGTGTGGATGCGATGTTGAGGGTCATGACCTTGGAATCGTTACCTATTTCGACATATGTTCATTTTCGGTTTAAACAAGATCGAGTGGGTCATTTGGAGTTATTTGGGGGCTTTTTTGTACTTTTTTGGGTTTGGGATGTTTTAAAATTTGTCCTTATCTCTTATTACAGGTGTAGATATGAAGTTGAGGGCCGTGGCCTTCGTATCGATACCAATTTCGACGAATGTTCATTTTTGATTTAAACCTGATCGGGTGGGTCGTTTGGGGTTATTTGGGGGCATTTCTATACTTTTTTGGGTTTGGGATGTTCTGAAAAGCGTCCTTATCGCTTATTAAATGTGTGGATGCAATGTCGAGGGTCGTAACCTTTGAATCCGTTCCTCATTTGTAGTTTAAACCAGACCGGGTGGGTCGTTTAGGGGCATTTCTGTACTTTTTTTTGTTTGGATTGTTCTAAAAAGTGTCCTTATCTCTTATTGGACGTGTGGATGCGATGTTGAGGGTCGTGACCGTCGAATCAGTACCTATTTTTACATATGTTCATTTTTGGTTTAAACAAGACCAAGTGGGTCGTTTGGGGTTGTTAGGGGGCATTTCTGTACTTTTTTGGGTTTTGGATGCTCTAAAAGGTGTCCTTATATCTTATTACGGGTGTGGATATGAAGTTCAGGCTCATGACCTTCGTATCGACACCAATTGCGGCAAATGTTCATTTTCGGTTTAAACTAGACCGGGTGGGTCGTTTGGGGTTATTTAGGGGTATTTCTATACTTTTTTGGGTTTGGGATGTTCTAAAATGTGTCCTTATCTCTTATTACAAGTGTGGATATGAAGTTGAGGGCCGTGACCTTCGTATAGACACCAATTTCGACAAATGTTCATTTTCGGTTTAAACCAGATCGGGTGAGTCGTTTGGGGTTATTTGGGGGCATTTCTATACTTTTTTGGGTTTGGGATGTTCTAAAAAGTGTCCTTATCTCTTATTAAACGTGTGGATGCGATGTCGAGGATCGAAACCTTCGAATCCATTCCTCATTTGCAGTTTAAACCAGATGGGGTGGGTCGTTTGGGGGTATTTCTATACTTTTTTGGGTTTGGGATGTTCTAAAAAGTGTCCTTATCTCTTATTAGATGTGTGGATGCGATGTCAAGGGTGTTAAGCTTAGAATCAATACCTATTTCACCTTATGTTCATTTGCGATTTAAACCAGACAGGGTGGGTTGTTTGGGGTTGTTTGGGGGCATTTCTGCACTTTTTTGGGTTTGGGATGTTCTCAAAAGTGTCCTTATCTCTTCATATACGTGTGGACGCGATGTCAAGGGTCGTAACCTTCGAATCAATACCTATTTCGACTTATGTTCATTTGCGGTTTAAACCAGACGGGGTGGGTCGTTTGGGGTTGTTTGGGGCCATTTCTGTACTTTTTTGGGTTTGGGATGTTTTAAAAAGTGTTCTTATCTCTTATTAGACGTGTAGATGCGATGTTGAAAGTCATGACCTTGGAATCGATACCTATTTCGACATATGTTCATTTGCGGTTTAAACAAGATTGAGTGGGTCGTTTGAGGTTATTTGGGGGCATTTCTATACTCTTTTGGGTTTGGGATGTTCTAAAATGTGCCATTATCTTTTATTACACGTGTGGATATAAAGTTGAGGGTCGTGACCTTTGTATCGATACCAATTTAGACAAATGTTCATTTTCAGTTTAAACGAGACTGGTTGGGTCGTTTGGGGTTATTTGGGACCATTTATGAACTTTTTTGGGTTTGGGATATTCTAAAATGTGTCCTCATCTCTTATTAGATGTGTAGATGCGATATTGAGGGTCATAACCTTCGAATTGATACCTATTTTGACAAATGTTCATTTTCCATTTAAACCAAATCGGGTGGGTCGTTTGGTGTTATTTGGGGGCATTTCTATACTTTTTTGGGTTTTGGATGTTCTAAAAAATGTTCTTATCTCTTATTAGACGTGTGGATGCGTTGTTAAGGGTCGTGACCTTCGAATCGATACCTATTTCTACATTTGTTCATTTTCGGTTTGAACTAAACCGGGTGGGTCGTTTGGGGTTATTTGGGGGTATTTCTGTACTTTTTTGGGTTTGGGATGTTCTAAAATGTGTCCTTATCTCTTATTACACGTGTGGATATGAAGTTGAGGGTCGTGACCTTCGAAGGGATACCTATTTCGGCATATGTTCATTTTTGGTTCGAACGAGACTAGGTCGGTGGTTTGGGTTTATTTGGGGGTGTTCCTATACTTTTTTGGGTTTGGGATTTTCTAAAAAGTGTCCCTATCTCTTATAAGACGTGTAGATACGATGTTGTGGGTTGTGACCTTCGAATTGATACCTGTTTCGACATATGTTCATTTTCAGTTTAAACCAGACCAGGTGGGTCGTTTGGGGTTATTTGGGGGCATTTCTATAGTTTTTTGCTTTTGGACGTTCTAAAAAGTGTCCTTATCTCGTTTTAGACATGTGGATGTGATGTCGAGGGTCGTAACCTTTGAATCGATACCTATTTCGACATTTGTTCATTTTCGGTTTAAACCAAGCCGGGTGGGTCATTTGGGGTTATTTTGGGGTATTTCTGTACTTTTTTGGGTTTGGGATGTTCTAAAAAGTGTCCTTATCTCTTATTAGTCGTGGAGATGCGATGTTGAGGGTCGTGACCTTCGAATCGATACTTATTTCGACATATGTTCATTTTCGGTTTAAACCAAACCGGGCGGGTCGTTTGGCATTATTGGGGGCATTTCTGTACTTCTTTGGGTTTCGAATGTTCTAAAAAATATCCTTATCTCTTATTAGATGTGTGGATGGGTTGTTAAGGGTCGTGCCCTTCGAATCGATACTTATTTCGACATTAGTTCATTTT
>NW_025317959.1:0-20022 GCF_018873765.1 Telopea speciosissima
GGGCCTTTCTATACTTTTTGGGTTTGGGATGTTCTAGATGTGTGGATGCAATGTCAAGGGTCGTAACCTTCGAATCGAAACCTTTTTCTACTTTTGTTCATTTGAGATTGAAACCAGACAGGTTGGGTCATTTGGGGTTGTTTAGGGGCATTACTGAACTTTTGTGGGTTTGGGATGTTCTAAAAATTGTCCTCATCCCTTACTACACGTGTGGATATGAAGTTGAGGGTCGTGACTTTCAAATTGATACCAATTTTGACATATGTTCATTTTCTGTTTAAACCAGACTGGGTGGGTCGTTTGGGGTTATTTGGGGGAATTTCTATACTCTTTTTGGTTTGGGATGTTCTAAAATGTGCCCTTATCTCTTATTAGATGTGTGGATGCGATGTTGAGGGTCGTAACCTTCGAATTGATACTTATTTCGACTTATGTTCATTTGTGATTTAAACCAGACAGGGTGGGTCGTTTGGGGTTATTTGGGGGCATTTCTATACTTTTTTGGGTTTTGGACGTTCTACAAAGTGTCTTTATCTCTTTTGTGGTGTGTGGATGTGATGTCGAGGGTCGTAACCTTCGAATCGATACCTATTTCGCCTTATGTTCATTTACGTTTTAAACCAGACCAGGTGGGTCCTTTGGGGTTGTTTGGGGGCATTTCTGTAGTTTTTTGGGTTTGGGATGTTCTAAAAAGTGTCCTTATCTCATATTAGACGTGTGGATGTGATGTTGAGGGTGGTGACCTTGGATTCGATACCTATTTCGACATATGTTCATTTTCTGTTTAAAAAAGACCAAGTGGGTCGTTTGGGGTTATTTGGGGGCATTTCTGTACCTTTTGGGGTTTGGGATGCTCTAAAATGTGTCCTTATCTCTTATTATAGGTGTGGATATGAAGTTGAGGGTCGTGACCTTCGTATCGATGCCAATTTGGACAAATGTTCATTTTCAGTTTAAACAAGATCGAGTGGGTCGTTTGGGGTTATTTGGGGGCATTTCTATACATTTTTGGGTTTGGGATGTTCTAAAAACTGTCCTTATCTCCTATTACACGTGTGGATATGAAGTTGATGGTCATGTCCTTCGAATCAATACCGATTTTGACATATGTTCATTTTCGGTTTAACCCAGACCGGGTGGCTCGTTTGGGGTTATTTGGGGGTATTCCTATACTTTTTTGGGTTTTGGATGTTCTAAAAAGTGTCCTTATCTCTTCTTAGATGTGTGGATGTGATGTCGAGGGTCGTAACCTTGGAATCGATACCTATTTTGCCTTATGTTCATTTACGGTTTAAACCAGACCGGGTGGGTCGTTTGGGATTGTTTGGGGGCTTTTCTATAGTTTTTTGGGTTTGGGATATTCTAAAAAGTGTCCTTATCTCTTATTAGATGTGTGGATGAGATGTTGAGGGTGGTGACCTTGGATTCGATACCTATTTCGACATATGTTCATTTTCAGGTTAAACAAGACCAAGTGGTTTGTTTGGGGTTATTTGGGGGCATTTCTATACTTTTTTGGGTTGGGGATGTTTTAAAATGTGTGCTTATCTCCTATTATAGGTGTGGATATGAAGTAGAGGGTCGTGACCTTCGTATCGATACCAATTTTGACGAAAGTTCATTTTCGGTTTAAACCAGATCGAGTGGGTCGTTCGGGGTTATTTGTGGGCTTTTCTGTACTTTTTCTTGTTTGGGATGTTCAAAAATGTGTCCTCATCTATTATTAGATGTGTGGATGCGATGTTGAGGGTCGTGAGCTTCGAATCGATTACCTATTTTGACATATGTTTATTTTTGATTTAAACAAGACCGGGTGAGTCATTTGGGATTATATGGGGCATTTCTGTACTTTTTTGTGTTTTGGATGTTCTTAAATGTGTGCTTATCTCTTATTACATGTGTGGATATGTAGTCGAGGATCGTGACCTTCGTATCGATACCAATTTCGGCAAATGTTCATTTTCGATTTATACTAGACCGGGTGGGTCGCTTGGGGTTATTTGGTGGCATTTCTATACTTTTTTGGGTTTGAGATGTTCTAAAATGTGTCCTCATCTCTTATTAGATGTGTGGATGCGATGTTGAGGGTCGTGACCTTCGAATTGATACCTATGTCGACTTAAGTTCATTTACGGTTTAAACCAGACCGGGTCGGTCATTTGGGGTTGTTTGGGGGCATTTCTGTACTTTTTTGGATTTGGGATGTCCTAAAAAGTGTCCTTATCTCTTATTAGACATGTGGATGCGATGTTGAGGGTCGTGACCTTGGAATCGATACCTATTTCGACGTATGTTCATTTTCGATTTAAACCAGATCGGGTGGGTCGTTTGGGGTTATTTGGGGGCATTTCTATACTTTTTTGGGTTTGGGATGTTCGAAAATGTGTCCTCATCTCTAATTAGATGTGTGGATGCGATGTTGAGGGTTGTGACCTTCGAATTCATTACCTATTTCGACATATGTTTATTTTTTATTTATATAAGGTCGGGTGGGTTGTTTGGTATTATTTGGTGGCATTTCTGTACTTTTTTGAGTTTTGGATGTTCTAAAATGTGTCCTTATCTCTTATTACACGTGTGGGTATGAAGTTGAGGGTCGTGACCTTCGTATCGATACCAATTTTGGTAAATGTTCATTTTCGATTTAAACTGGACCGGGTGGGTTGTTTGGGTTTATTTGGGGGCATTTCTGTACTTTTTTGGGTTTGGGATGTTCTAAAATTTATCCTAATCTCTTATTAGCTGTGTGCATGCGATGTTGAGGGTTGTCACCTTCGAATTGATACCTATTTCGACATAAGTTCATTTTTGGCTTAAACCAGATCGGGTGGGTCATCTAGGGTTCTTTGGGGGCATTTCTGTAGTTTTTTGGGTTTTGGACGTTCTAAAAAGTGTCTTTATCTCTTCTTAGATGTGTGGATGTGATGTCGAGGGTCGTAACCTTCGAATCGATATCTATTTCGCCTTATGTTCATTTACTGTTTAAACCAGACCGGGTGGGTCCTTTGGGGTTGTTTGGGGGCATTTCTGTAGTTTTTTGGGTTTGGGATGTTCTAAAAAGTGTCCTTATCTCATATTAGACGTGTGGATGTGATGTTGAGGGTGGTGACCTTGGATTCGATACCTTTTTTTTTTTTATAAGTAATTTGTGAATGTATAGAAGAAGAAAAGGAAGATACAAGAGAAGGGAACCTACTGACACCCCTTAGACAGACCTAAGGAGGAGAAAGAGGCTCTACACCTCCGAGGACAAACCCCTCGGATATTCAAGGAGAACCACCCAAACCCAATTATGGAGGCCTAAACTGGGCCTTACCAACAGAATCATCATGAATCAGCCGCATTAGGTCCTCATGAAACTCTTGAGGATACATAATAGTTTCCCCATCCACACTATTTATGGAAGCAATAAAGTCCGCCGGTTGGTTCAGTTCTCTCCAAACATGCCTCACTTCATAGCGAGCCAACTGGTCCAACCTAGAGATGATCTGGTACTTCAAAGCATAAACATTCCAGGGGCAGCCAATCACATCTGTAACAATCTCCACGGCCAACTTCGAGTCAGATCTGATAGAAATATAACGGAGGTTCCTCTCTATGCACAAAACCACTCCTCTGTGGATAGCTATCAATTCCATGCTAAGAACCGAAGCTTCCGACCCTTTACCAACATAGGCCAGAATCGGATCTCCTAAGGAATCACGAATGAGACCCCCATAAGCAGCTCTATCTCCTTTCAAGGACCCATCACAATGGAGAGAAATCAATTGAGCAGGGGGCTTTGGCCAGAAACAGATTTTGGGAGCCGAATTGGCCCACTGCACTTGGACCCCCCACTTGTCAACCAAAAATTGATTCCTAGGAGTATGGGCAGCCAATAACGAACATTGAGAACCTTTAGTGGAAACATCAAATTTGATGTCTTGAAGGATCTTATCATAAGACCTTGACTGATTACTAAAGAGCCGTTGATTCCTCTCCCACCAAACATGATAAATCGTGGCACAAAAAGCAAGCTTGGGAATAAAATCCATCTTATCTTTAGCACAAACCACATGAGAAAGTCAATTGACCACATCAGTCAGGGTAGCAGGTCCTTTGCCATTGATAGAACACATAGAGCTAACCCTATCCCAAATGGTATTAGAAAAGGGACAGGCAAAGAAGAGATGGGCATGGCTCTCCAAACCTCCCCAACACAGGACGAAATTCTGTCCTACAGCAATATTCCTTCTAATGAGTTGGTCTTTAGTTGGCAACCCTCCCATCAGGCACCTCCAGGTAGTACAAGAGTGCCTAGGAAAAAAACTAGGAAACCAAACAAGCTTATTCCAATCCACCTTTGTTGCACTACTTCTAATAAGATCCCAAGCCGACTTGGTAGAAAAGAGACTATTAGAAGTTTCCTTCCAAACAATAAGATCTTCCTCACCACTCACAATAGGAATACTAGGGAGATCCCTCGAAATAGTTATCAGATCAAAAGAACCCTGAGGGGGCAGATGCCAATGGCCATCCCTAATAAAGTCCGAAACCAAGGCAAGCCGGTGAGAACCGGCATCATAACCGATCCGATCTCCATATCTTTTAATCAAAACCCCTTTAGGATGCCAATTATCCAACCAAAGTCTAGTAGCTTGGCCATTCCCAAAAATATGATGGATATGTGGCTCAACCTGATCTCTAAATTTGAGGACTTTCCCCAAACCCAAGAGCAATTTTGGGGGATCTTTGCAGTCCAAATAGAATCTTTCTTTAGGTAGCGGGTATTGACCCACCTAACCCAAAGACTGTCTTTCTT
This sequence comes from Telopea speciosissima, assembly GCF_018873765.1. Classification (NCBI taxonomy): domain Eukaryota; kingdom Viridiplantae; phylum Streptophyta; class Magnoliopsida; order Proteales; family Proteaceae; genus Telopea; species Telopea speciosissima. Next base: position 4,802 of record NW_025317959.1, read on the forward strand.
AGAGGCAATCCACCAAATTTGTTTAAAAATCCCTGCAATATTCATATCAGAAATTCTCCTAATACCAAGGCCCCCTTCAGCCTTAGGTTTGCAAATCTTATCCCAAGAGATGTAATGTACCTTACGATCAAGAGACGGGCCAGACCAAAGGAAGTTGGAGAAGATGGATTCCAGCTTATTCTTTAGAGCTCCAGGCAGCCCGAAAATCCCTGACCAGTAAATGTAGCAGCCTTGAAGAACAGAGCTTAAAAGTTGAAGCCGCCCTGCAAAGGATAAGAGCCGAGCTTTCCAACCATGAAGTCTACTCCTCACTCGATCCAAAATGGAAGAACAATCTGCAAAAGCCAGCTTTCGAGCAATGAGAGGAACACCTAGATACCGGATAGGTAACTTGGTATCCACAAAGTTCGTTAATTCCAAAAGTTGCAGTCTGGCCGTGTGGGTGAGGCCCCCTAAAATAATAGAGGACTTAGCCCTGTTGAGTTTCAAACCGAGTAGGTATGAAAATCATCCAAGGCCCCAGCAGGAAACAGAATCTGTGGTGGCCTTCACAAAGATCATCAAGTCGTCAAGAAAGATAAGGTGGGAAAGGTGGGAACACTTACACCTGGGAAGCAGGCTAATGCTGCCTTCCACCTCCAACTTCCTCATCAAAGCTGAAAACCCCTCCATGGCAATAGTGAACAAATATGGCGAAATAGGGTCCCCCTGCCGTATTCCCCTACCCCCTTTGAAAAAACCAGTAGGACTTCCATTCAATAGGATGGAGAAGCAAGGAGTATCAACACAAGCCTTCACCCAACCAATAAACTTCTGTGGGAAACCCATTCTGTCCATTAAATCAAACAAGAACTTCCTACTAAGGGAGTCATACGCTTTATGAAGGTCAATCTTCAGCACTGCTGTTGGGCTAGATCCTTTCTGCTCTATACCTCGAACCACATCATGACAGACAAGGATGTTGTCCACAATAGACCTCCCCTTGATAAAAGCTGACTGGGAATCACTTACCACCTGCCCAATTACTCCTTGTAATCTATTAGATAAGATTTTAGTAATGATCTTATAAAAAAGATTGCAAAGAGCTATGGGCCTATATCCAGCAAAAGGAGAGACATCTCCCGTCTTAGGAATCAAGCTAATAAAAGTAGCATTAATCGAACTTGGAAGGCGAGACTTCAAAAAGAACCATTTCACTGCCAAAGTCAAATCCTCACCAACTACTTCCCAAGAATGCTTGAAGAAAGCAGCCCCAAACCCATCCGGTCCTGGAGCTTTGGAATTTTTCATAGCAAACACAACCTCCATAATCTCCTTATTGGACACCCTCCCAATAAGACCTTGTTCGGCATGGGATAAGTCGTATTGCAAGGGAACCGTGCTAGGAAAAAAACCACCATCCACCGAATCAGTCCCAAATAATTTCTTATAGAAAGAGACAGCTTCATCTTTAATTTGGTTGGAATCCTTAACCATGTCACCTCCTTCCCCTTGAATTTCCAAAATATGCTTCCTATTCTGCCTGCAGATCATGGACTTGTGAAAGAAGCTATTATTCCCATCCCCCAGCTGAATATGCTTCACTCTTGATTTCTCCCTCAAGAATTTTTCTTCAATGGCCAAAGCTTCCCATAACTTCACCTTAGCTTGAGACTCCAAAAGAACCAGATTCTGGTTATCAGGGTGATCACCAAGATTGCATTGAATTTGGAACAAATCAGCCTCTACAGCCTTCACCGCAATGAAAACATCTCCAATGCACTCTTTATTCCATTTTTTCAGTTCCTTTTTAACATTCCTTAACCGGGCAGCAAACCTCATGATAGGATTGAGAACCATACTAACTAGTTGCTCCCAGCCCTCCCGAACCATCTCATCATAACCATCCCTACCAATCCAAGCCTCAAAAAACCTAAAAGGTTTAGGTCCGAAATTAGCCTCCTCTAACACAGCTAGCACTACTAGAAAGTGGTCAGAGAGACCCGGAGGGTAAAAAGTAGCCTCTGAAGATCTAAAAAAATCCACCCAAGCCAAGTTGACCAACACTCTATCAAGCTTACAGCAGATCCTAGCATCGCCACTTTGTCTGTTATTCCATGTCATAGCTTCCCCTTTCCACTTTAAATCAATCAGCCCAGAGTCATCAATAAAATTATTGAAATCATCAATAGCCTCCAACCGAACAGGTTCCCCACCAAATTTCTCATTTTGATGCCGAGTAACATTGAAGTCCCCTAAAACAGTCCAAGGGGTAGTAACAGCACCAGCAATACTCCCCACATCTTCCCACAAATCCTTCCGGCCTGCCATAGTATTTAGAGCATACACTACAGTGCACAGAAAAGAGTTTGAGGTACCCACAACCAACACCTTAACATGAATAAACTGCTTAGATTTTCGAATTTCTTCAACATTAAAGAAATTAGGATCCCAACCCAACCAAATCCGAATAGTTTTATCAATCTCCCCATTATGCACATATTTCCAATCTGAAATAAAATTATCAAAAATGGCAGCACAGTTCTCCAACCTAACTTTAGTTTCCAAGAGACAAACCAATTTAGCTTGATGGTCTTTGCACACCTTCTTAATCCCCAGCTGTTTGGTTGAGGCATTCATGCCTCTTACATTCCAAACTAAACACTTCAGTTAGCAACCAGGTTAAAGCCATCAACTCCACCCGTACTAGGTCCATCTCCCTTAACCTCACTAGAGTCTTTCGGGTTTACAAGAACCCGTTGGGCCTGGAACTTAGACCCCCTCCCCATGGTTCGGCCTAGAATAGAATAAGAAATAGAACCAGATTGACCCATACCTTTTCCAGAAAGCCCTTGAATTGATCGAATGTCCGCAGCTTGCTTCTTTAGTCTTTCCATATTGGCCGAGGGCTTAGCTGGAATTATCCCTTTCTCCTTTGATCTCAACAGATCTTCAGCTCTGTTATCACCTTGCATAGGCGCCCCAGCAGCACCCACCAACGGATTTGGATCAATCATCTTCAGAGATTCCAAAGCTGCCACCTCACCATCCCTATTTAAAGAATTAATTTCAGTTGCCTTTCCATCCATAGATAAAGCACTAGGATCACTATCCACCAAAACAGATTTTGAATTTTGAGTCAAGAAAGGGCAGCTATCCACATTAGGGATAATAGCTACAGGTTGGGGGGTGAAACTTATTTCCTCCAAATCTGCCCCAATTATTCCTCCTTCTTCCATGCACAGCACGCTAGGGGTCTCAGCTTCCTGAATTGTGTAGTCACTGAGATCATTCTCTCTCTCCATAATTACTCCATCGACCCTCTCTCCACCCTCAACTATTCTTTTCTTCATGGCCAACACATAGGCTTTAGTAGGAGAAGACCCAGCTGTCTCTTTCATGACATTTGAATTTTCCAGATTTTCCACCCCAACCCTCTTCTCCCCATCTTTCTTATTTAATGAATCCCTTGACTCTTGCTCATCATCCAGCCCATCTCCTAATAAAATATTGCAAGAATCAGCATCCAACATCAGCTCCTTTGGATCATATGCAACCTCTTCCGTTAGATCTTCCAACAATGCAAAAGCATTAATATGGACAACATCCTTCCCCTTGTCAGTAGCAATATCTCCTCTACCCTTGTCTTTTCCTGCAAATAAGGGATCTGCCTTCACTAGAGTATCTTCTCTATCATCGGATCCAGCAAGGGCAATCGGCTGCTTAGAAGCTACATCATCACTAACCTCCTGCCCGTCAGCGCCACCACCACCACCACCCAATGCTCCTTCAACAGTCCCCGACTTTCACCCACCACTCTCTTCTCGGCTGAGAGGATTTCTGAGTTTGACCATTATTCCCAATCTTGCAAGAATCCAAGAGGTGACCAAACACAATACAGTATTTGCATCGAGGGGGTTTCCACTCATAAACCACCTTTTGATTAAATGCGAGTCCATCTTCTCCATAAACCGGAACAGCCAAAGGAAGCTCCTTATCAGCAGACACTTCCACACACAAGCGGGCATAAGACAATCTCTCCATAGAACTTGTCATTTTATCTGCCACAATAGGCTTGCCAATAACACTTCCGATAGAACTGAGAGCTTCAGAAGACCAGAAATGAAAGGGGAGATTGGGTAACGAGACCCATACCGGGACAGAGCATAAATTCACCCTTTCTAAGGATACATCTGGACTCCAAGGGCGCAAGATCATTGGTTTTCTTTGAACATACCACGGCCCTCCTTCAAGGACTTTAACTTTGTCATCTTCAAGATTAAAGCGAAAAATAAAAATTCCAGTCTCTAATAAATTAACATCAACATGACCTGCAATCTTCCACTGTTTCAATAAAACATCCCTTGCAAAGGTAAAGCTTGGCCTGCCACCAATGAAGTGCCCCATAAGGGTGTTCTTCCACTGTTCAAGTCCCTTGCTGACCATTGCCTCCGGGCATTTCGCAGCAAAAACCCCATCAATCAACTCTGGTTTCACATAGGACAGCTTGAGACCATCACCATAAGTCAAAGAAGAAGAAGAAAAAAGAGCAGACCAAGGAACACCACCTTCCCCTTCCTCGAATCTCTAACACCATTCTCAAAATCTTCATTATGCTGAGTATTACCATCTTTCCCAGCCCCTTCAAGGGCAGCAGCCTGAATCGGTTCTAGAACCTGTACCACACCATCTCCAATATTCTCACCATGCACCACCGGAGCACCATCCCCCACCAAACCACCAAGGGTAGGCCACACCTCCTTCCCCGAGCCACCAAGAGCAGCACCACCTTCCCCCAAGCTGATATTCCCCCCACCTTCCCTTCCTCCCGGATTGAGAAGATGGGGAGGACCATTAGCCGAAGCTAATGGCCAGCCGGCCATCACCAAGAGCAAACCAAAACACTACCTCCCAAATCACCAAGAGCAAACCAAAAAACCAAACCAATATTTCAAAAGGGGCAGGGGTAGTGTCCTTATCTCTTATTAGATGTGTGGAGGCGATGTTGAGGGACATGACATTCTTATCGATACCAATTTCGGCAAATGTTCATTTTCGGTTTTCTTGGATTCGATACCTATTTTGACATATGTTCATTTTTGGTTTAAAAAAGATCGAGTGCGTCGTTTGGGGTTATTTTGGGGCATTTCTATACTTTTTGGGGTTTGGGATGCTCTAAAATGTGTCCTTATCTCTTATTATAGGTGTGGATATGAAGTTGAGGGTTGTGACCTTCGTATCGATACCAATTTGGACAAATGTTCATTTTCGGTTTAAACAAGACCGAGTGGGCCGTTTGGGGTTATTTGGGGGCATTTTTATACATTTTTGGGTTTGGGATGTTCTAAAAACTGTCCTTATCTCCTATTACACGTGTGGATATGAAGTTGAGGGTCGTGACCTTCGAATCGATACCAATTTCGACATATGTTCATTTTCGATTTAACCCAGACCGGGTGGCTCGTTTGGGGTTATTTGGGGGCATTTCTATACATTTTTGGGTTTTGGACGTTCAAAAAAGTGTCCTTATCTCTTTTTAGACGTGTGGATGTGATGTCGAGGGTCGTAACCTTCGAATCGATACCTATTTTGCCTTATGTTAATTTACGGTTTAAACCAGGCCGGGTGGGTCGTTTGGGGTTGTTTGGGGGCATTTCTGTAGTTTTTTTGGTTTGGGATATTCTAAAAAGTGTCCTTATCTCTTATTAGACGTGTGGATGCGATGTTGAGGGTGGTGACCTTGGATTTGATACCTATTTCAACATATGTTCATTTTCGGTTTAAACAAGACCAAGTGGTTTGTTTGGGGTTATTTGGGGGCATTTCTATACTTTTTTGGGTTGGGGATGTTCTAAAATGTGTCCTTATCTCCTATTACACGTGTGGATATGAAGTTGAGGGTCGTGTCCTTCGTATCGATACCAATTTGTACAGATGTTTGTTTTCGGTTTATACCAGACCGGGTGGGTCGTTTGGGGTTATTTGGGGGCATTTCTGTACTTTTTTGGGTTTGGGATGTTCTAAAATGTGTCCTTATCACTTATTACAGGTGTGAATATGAAGTTGAGGGTCGTGACCTTCATATCGATACCAATTTAGACAAATGTTCGTTTTCGATTTAAACCAGACCGGGTGGGTCGTTTCGGGTTATTTGGGGGCATTTCTATACTTTTCTGGGTTTGGGATGTTCAAAAATGTGTCCTCATCTCTTATTGGATGTGTGGATGCGATATTGAGGGTCGTGACCTTAGAATTGATACCAATTTCGGCAAATGTTCATTTTTGGGTTAAACCAGACTGGGTGGGTCGTTTGGGGTTATTTGGGGGCATTTCTGTACTTTTTTGGGTTTGGGTTTTCTAAAATGTGTCCTTATCTCTTATTACATGTGTGGATATGAAGTTGAGGGTCCTGACCTTCGTATAGATACCAATTTCGATAAATGTTCATTTTCGGTTTAAACAAGATCGAGTATGTCGTTTGGGGTTATTTGGGGGCTTTTCTATACGTTTTTGGGTTTGGGATGTTCTAAAAAGTTTACTTATCACTTATTAGACGTGTGGATGCGATGTGAAGGGTCATAATCTTTGAATCGAAACCTTTTTTGACTTATGTTCATTTGCGATTTAAACCAGACAGGTTGGGTCGTTTGGGGTTGTTTGGGGGCATTTCTGTATTTTTGTGGGTTTGGGATGTTCTAAAATGTGTCCTTATCTCTTTTTACAGATGTGGATATGAAGTTGAGGATCGTGACCTTCGTATCGATACCAATTTCGACGAATGTTCATTTTCGATTTAAACCAGATCGAGTGGGCCGTTTGGGGTTATTTGGGGGCATTTCTGTACTTTTTGGGTTTGGGTTGTTCTAAAAAGTGTCATTATCTCTTATTGGACGTGTGGATGCGATGTTAAAGTTCGTGACCTTGGAATCATACCTATTTCGACCTATGTTCATTTTCGGTTTAAACCAAACCGGGTGGGTCGTTTGGGGTTATTTGGGGGCATTTTTGTACTTTTTTAGGTTTTAGATATTCTAAAATGTGTCATTATCTTTTATTACAGGTGTGGATATGAAGTAGAGGGCCGTGACCTTCGTATTGATACCAATTTCGATGAAAGTTCATTTTCGGTTTAAACCAGATCTAGTGGGTCGTTCGGGGTTATTTGGGGGCTTTTCTGTACTTTTTCTTGTTTGGGATGTTCAAAAATGTGTCCTCATCTATTATTAGATGTGTGGATGCGATGTTGAGGGTCCTGACCTTCGAATTGATTACCTATTTTGACATATGTTTATTTTCGGCTTAAACAAGATCGGGTGAGTCATTTGGGATTATATGGGGGCATTTCTGTACTTTTTCGGGTTTGGGATGTTCTAAAATGTGTCCTTATCTCTTATTACATGTGTGGATGCGATGTTGAGGGTCGTGACCTTCGAATTGATACCTATGTCGACATGAGTTCATTTTCGGTTTAAACCAGATCGGGTGGGTCATCTGGGGTTATTTGGGGGCATTTCTGTAGTTTTTTGGGTTTTGGACGTTCTAAAAAGTGTCCTTATCTCTTCTTAGATTTGTGGATTCGATGTCGAGGGTTGTAACCTTTGAATCAATAACTATTTTGACTTATGTTCATTTACGGTTTAAAGCAGACCGGGTGGGTCGTTTGGGGTTGTTTGGGGGCATTTCTGTACTTTTTTGGGTTTGGGATGTTCTAAAAAGTGTCATTATCTCTTATTAGACATGTGGATGCGATTTTGAGGGTCGTGACCTTGGAATCGATACCTATTTCGACGTATGTTCATTTTCGGTTTAAACCCGATCGGGTGGGTCGTTTGGGGTTATTTGGGGGCATTTCTATACTTTTTTGGGTTTGGGATGTTCGAAAATGTGTCCTCATCTCTAATTAGATGTGTGGATGCGATGTTGAGGGTCGTGACCTTCGAATTGATTACCTATTTCGACATATGTTTATTTTCGATTTAAACAAGATCGGGTGGGTTGTTTGGGATTATTTGGTGGCATTTCTGTACTTTTTTGAGTTTTGGATGTTCTAAAATGTGTCCTTATCACTTATTACAGGTGTGGGTATGAAGTTGAGGGTCGTGACCTTCGTATCGATACCAATTTCGGCAAATGTTCATTTTCGGTTTAAACTAGATCGGGTGGGTCATTAGGGTTTATTTGGGGGCATTTCTGTACTTTTTTGGGTTTTGGATGTTCTAAAATTTGTCCTAATCTCTTATTAGCTGTGTGCATGCGATGTTGAGGGTCGTTACCTTCGAATTGATACCTATTTCGACATAAGTTCATTTTGGCTTAAACCAGATCGGGTGGGTCATCTAGGGTTATTTGGGGGCATTTCTGTAGTTTTTTTGGTTTTGGACGTTCTAAAAAGTATCCTTATCTCTTCTTAGATTTGTGGATTCGATGTCGAGGGTCGTAACCTACGAATCGATAACTATTTCGACTTATGTTCATTGACGATTTAAACCAGACCAGGTGGGTCGTTTGGGGTTGTTTGGGGGCATTTCTGTACTTTTTTGGGTTTGGGATGTGATGAAAAGTGTCCTTATCTCTTATTAGACATGCGGATGCGATGTTGAGGGTCGTGACCCTGGAATCGATACCTATTTCTACGTATGTTCATTTTCGATTAAAACCAGATCGGGTGGGTCGTTTGGGGTTATTTGGGTGCGTTTCTATATTTTTTTGGGTTTGGGATGTTCGAAAATGTGTCCTCATCTCTAATTAGATGTGTGGATGCGATGTTGAGGGTCGTGACCTTCGAATTGATTACCTATTTCGACATATGTTTATTTTTGGTTTAAACAAGATCAGGTGGGTTGTTTGGGATTATTTGGGGGCATTTCTGCACTTTTTAAGTTTTGGATGTTCTAAAATGTGTCCTTATCTCTTATTACACGTGTGGGTATGAAGTTGAGGGTCGTGACCTTTGTATCAATACCAATTTTGACAAATGTTCATTTTCGGTTTAAACTAGACCGGGTGGGTCGTTTAGGCTTATTTCGGGGCATTTATGTACTTTTTTGGGTTTGGGATGTTCTAAAATTTGTCCTCATCTCTTATTAGCTATGTGGATGCGATGTTGAGGGTCGTGAGCTTCGAATTGATACCTGTTTCGACATATGCCCATTTTCAATTTAGACCAGACCGGGCGGGTCGTTTGGGGTTATTTGGGGGCACGTCTGTAGTTTTTTTGATTTTGGACGTTCTAAAAAGTGTTCTTATCTCTTATTGGACATGTGGAAGCGATGTTGAGGGTCGTGACCTTCGAATCGATACCCATTTCGACATATGTTCGTTTTTGGTTTATACCAAACTGGGTGGTTCGTTTGGGGTTATTTGGTAGCATTTCTATACCTTTTTGGGTTTGGGATGTTCTAAAATGTGTCCTTATCTCTTATTAGATGTGTGGATGCGATCTTGAGGGTCGTGACCCTCGAATCGATACCTATTTTGGCACATGTTCATTTTTGGTTCGAATCAAACCGGGTGGGTCGTTTGGTGCTATTTGGGGGCATTTCTACACTTTTTTGGGTTTGGGATGTTCTAAAAAGTGTCCTTATCTCTCACTAGAAGTGTGGATACGATGTCAAGGGTCGTAACCTTCGAATCGATACCTATTTCGACTTATGTTCATTTACGGTTTAACCCAGACAGGGTGGGTCCTTTGGGGTTGTTTGGGGGCATTTTTGTGTTTTTTTGGGTTTGGGATGTTCTAAAAATTGTCCTTATCTCTTCTTAGACGTGTGGATGCGATGTTGAAAGTCGTGACCTTCGAATCAGTACCTATTTCGACATACGTTCATTTTCGGTTTAAATCAAATTGGGTGGATCGTTTAGGGTTATTTAGGGGCATTTTTGTAGTTTTTTGGGTTTTGGACGTTCTAAAAAGTGTCCTTATCTCTTCTTAGACGTGTGGATGCGATGTCGAGGATCGTAACCTTCGAATAGACACCTATTTCGACTTATGTTTATTTTCGGTTTAAACTAGACCGGGTGGGTCGTTTGGGGTTGTTTGGGGGCATTTATGCACTTTTTTGGATTTGGGTTGTTCTAAAAAGTGTCCTTATCTCTTATTAGACGTGTGGATGCGATGTTGAGGGTGCTGACCTTGGAATCGATTCCTATTTTGACATATGTTCATTTTTTATTTAAACAAGATCGAGTGGGTCATTTGGGGTTATTTGGGGGCATTTCTGTACTTTTTTGGGCTTGGGATATTCTAAAATGTGTCCTTATCTCTTATTGCACGTGTGGATATGAAGTTGAGGGTCGTGACCTTCGAAACGATACTAGTTTGGACAAATGTTCATTTTCAGTTTAAACCAGATCGGGTGGGTCGTTAGGGGTTATTTTGGGGGCATTTCTGCACTTTTTTGGATATGGGATGTTCTAAATTGTGTCCTTATCTCTTATTATAGGTGTGGATATTAAGTTGAAGTTCGTGACCTTCGTATCGATACCAATTTTGATAAATGTTTATTTTCGATTTAAACCTGATCGGGTGGGTCGTTCGGGGTTATTTGGGGGCATTTCTGTACTTTTTCTGGGTTTGGGATGTCTAAAATGTGTCTGCATCGCTTATTAGATGTGTGGATGCGATGTTGAGGGTCGTGACCTTCGAATTGATACCTATTTCGACATATGTTCATTTTCGATTTAAACCAGACCGGGTGGGGTCGTTTTGGGTTATTTGGGGGCATTTGTGTACTTTTTTGGGTTTGGGATGTTCAAAAAAGCGTCATTCTCTCCTCATAGATGTGTGGATATGAAGTTGAGGATTGTGATCTTCGTATCGATACCAATTTGGACAAATGTTCATTTTCGGTTTAAAGAAGACCGAGTGGATCGTTTGGGGTTATTTGGGGGCATTTCTGTACTTTTTTGGGTTTGCGATGTTCTAAAATGTGTCCTCATCTCAAATTACATGTGCGGATATGAAGTTGAGGGTCGTGACCTTCGTATCGATAACAATTTAGTCAAATGTTCATTTTCGGTTTAAACCAGATCGGGTGGGTCGTTTGGGGTTATTTGGGGGCATTTCTGTACTTTTTTTGGTTTCGGATGTTCTAAAAAGTTTCCTTATCACTTTTTAGACATGTGGATGCGATGTCAAGGGTCATGACCTTCAAATCGATACCTATTTTGACTTTGTTCATTTGCGAGTTAAACCAGATAGGGTGGGTTGTTTGGGGTTGTTTGGGGGTATTTCTGTACTTTTTTGGGTTTGGGATGTTCTAAAATGTGTCCTTATCTCTTATTACTGGTGTGGATATGAAGTTGAGGGTACTGACCTTAGTATCGATACCAATTTGGACAAATGTTCGTTTTTGGTTTAAACAAGACTGAGTGGGTCGTTTGGTGTTATTTGGGGGCATTTCTATACTTTTTTGGGTTTGGGATGTTCTAAAAAGTTTCCTTATCACTTATTAGACGTGTGGATGCGATGTCAAGGGTCGTAACCTTTGAATCGAAATCTTTTTCGACTTATGTTCATTTGCGATTTAAACCAGACAGGTTGGGTCGTTTGGGGTTGTTTGGGGGCATTTCTGTACTTTTGTGAGTTTGGGATGTTCTAAAATGTGTCCTTATCTTTTCTTATAGGTGTGGATATGAAGTTGAGGGTCGTGACCTTCGTATCGAAACCAATTTGGACAAATGTTCATTTTCGGTTTAAACAAGACCGAGTGGGTCATTTGGGGTTATTTGGGGGCATTTCTATACTTTTTTGGGTTTGGGATGTTTTAAAAAATGTCATTATCTCTTATTACACGTGTGGATATGAAGTTGAGGGTGGTGACCTTCAAATCGATACCAATTTTGACATATGTTCATTTTCTGTTTAAACCAGACTGGGTGGGTCGTTTTGGGTTATTTGGGGCCATTTCTATACTTTTTTGGGTTTGGGATGTTCTAAAAAGTGTCCTTATCTCTTATTAGACGTGTGGATGCGATGTTGAGGGTTGTAACCTTCGAATCAATACTTATTTCGACTTATGTTCATTTGCGATTTAAACCAGACAGGGTGGGTCGTTTGGGGTCATTTGGGGGAATTTCTTTAGTTTTTTTGGTTTTGGACGTTCTAAACAGTGTCCTTATCTCTTCTTAGACATGTGGATGTGATGTCGAGGTTTGTAACCTTCGAATCGATACTTATTTTGCCTTATGTTCATTTACTGTTTAAACCAGACCGGGTGGTGACCTTGGATTCGATACCTATTTCGACATATTTTCATTTTCGGTTTAAAAAAGACCGAGTGGGTCGGTTGGGGTTATTTGGGGGCATTTCAATACTTTTTTGGGTTTGGGATGTTCTAAAATGTGTCCTTATCTCCTATTAGACGTGTGGATATGAAGTTGAGGGTCGTGACCTTCGTATCGATACCAATTTCGACATATATTCATTTTCGGTTTAAACAAGACCGGGTGGGTCGTTTGGGGTTATTTGGGGGCATTTATGTACTTTTATGAGTTTGGGATATTCTAAAATGTGTCCATATCTCCTATTAACGTTGTGGATATAAAGTTGAGGGTCGTGACCTTCATATCGATACCAATTTTGATGAATGTTCATTTTTGGTTTAAACCAAATTGGATGGGTCTTTTGTGGTTATTTGGGGGCATTTCTGTACTTTTTTGAGTTTGGGATGTTCTAAAAGGTGTCCTTATCTCTTATTAGACGTGTGGATGCGATATTGAGGGTCGTGACCTTGAAATCGTTACCTATTTTGACTTATGTTCATTATCGATTTAAACAAGATCGAGTAGGTCGTTTGGGGTAATTTGGGGGCATTTCTATACTTTTTTGGGTTTGGGATGTTCTGAAAAGTGTTCTTATCTCTTATTAGAAGTGTGTGGATGCGATGTCAAGGGTCGTAGCCTTCGAATCGATACCTATTTCGACTTATATTCATTTACGGTTTAAACCAGACAGGGTGGGTTGTTTCGGGTTGTTTGGGGGCATTTCTGTATTTTTTTGGGTTTGGGATGTTCTAAAATGTGTCCTTGTCTCTTATTACATGAGTGGATATGAAGTTGAGGACCGTGACCTTTGGATGGGTCGTTTGGGGTTATTTGGGGGCATTTCTGTACTTTTTTGGATTTGGAATGTTCTAAAATGTGTCCTCATCGCTTATTAGAAGAGTGGATGCGAAGTTGAGGGTCGTGACCTTCGTATTGATACCAATTTAGACAAATGTTCATTTTTTATTGAAAGAAGACCGAGTGGGTCGTTTGGGGTTATTTGAGGGCATTTCTGTACTTTTTTGGGTTTGGGATGTTCTAAAATGTGTCCTTATCTCTAATTACACATGTGGATATGAAGTTGAGGGACATGACCTTCGTATCAATACCAATTTAGACAAATGTTCATTTTCAATTTAAACCAGACCGGGTGGGTCTTTTGGGGTTATTTGGGGGCATTTCTGTACTTTTTTGGGTTTGGGATGTTCTAAAATGTGTCCTTATCTCTTATTACATGTGTGGATATGAAGTTGAGGATCGTGACCTTCGGATCGATACCAATTTCGACGAATGTTCATTTTCGATTTAAACCAGATTGGGTGGGTCGTTTTGGGTTATTTGGGGGTGTTTCTGTACTTTTTTGGGTTTGGATTGTTTAAAAATGTGTCCTTATCTCTATTACACGTTTGGATATGAAGTTGAGGGTCGCGTGACCTTCGTATTGATACCAATTTTGACAAATATTCATTTTCGGTTTAAACCAGACCTGGTGGGTGGTTTGGGTTTATTTGGGGGCATTTCTGTAGTTTTTTGGGTTTGGGATATTATAAAATGTGTCCTTACAGGTGTGGATATGAAGTTGAGGGTCTTGACTTTCGTATCGATACCAATTTCGATGAATGTTCATTTTCGGTTTAAACCAGATCGGGTGGGTCATTTGGGGTTAATTGGGGGCATTCCTGTACTTTTTTGGGTTTGGGATGTTCTAAAAAGTGTCCTTATCTCTTATTAGACGTGTGGATGCGATGTTGAGGGTCGTGACCTTGGAATCGTTACCTATTTCGACTTATGTTCATTTTCGGTTTAAACAAGACCGAGTGGGTCGTTTGTGGTTATTTGGGGGCATTTCTATACTTTTTTGGGTTTGGGATGTTCTAAAAAGTATCCTTGTCGCTTATTAGAAGTGTGGATGCGATGTCAAAGGTCATAACCTTCGAATCGATACCTATTTTGACTTATGTTCATTTGCGGTTTAAACTAGATAGGGTGGGTCATTTGTGGTTGTTTGGGGGCATTTTCGTATTTTTTTGGGTTTCGGATGTTGTAAAAAGTGTCCTTATCTCTTATTAGACGTGTGGAAGCGATGTTAAGGGTCGTGACCTTCGAATCGATACCTATTTCCACTTATGTTCATTTTCGATTTAAACAAGACCAAGTGGGTCGTTTTGGGTTATTTGGGGGCATTTCTATACTTTTTTGGGTTTGACATGTTCTAAAAAGTGTTCTTATCTCTTATTAGACGTGTGGATGCGATGTTGAAGGTCCTGACCTTCGACTCGATACCTATTTCGACATATGTTCATTTTCGATTTAAATCAAACTGGGTGGGTCGTTTGGGGTTATTTGGGGGCATTTCTGTAGTTTTTTGAGTTTTGGACGTTCTAAAAAGTGTCCTTATCTCTTCTTAGATATGTGGTTGCGATGTTGAGGGTGCTGACCTTGGAATCGATTCCTATTTCGACATATATTCATTTTCTGTTTAAACAAGACCGAGTGGGTCATGTGGGGTTCTTTGGGGGCATTTCCGTACTTTTTGGGGTTGGGGATGTTCTAAAATGTGTCCTTATCTCTTATTACATGTGTGGATATGAAGTTGAGGGTCATGACCTTCGGATCGATACAAATTTGGACAAATGTTCATTTCGGTTTAAACCAGACCGGGTGGGTCATTTGGGGCTATTTGGGGGCATTTCTGTACTTTTTTGGGTTTGGGATGTTCTAAAATGTGTCATTATCTCTTATTACAGGTGTTGATATGAATTTGAGGGTCGTGACTTTCGTATCGATACCAATTTAGACAAATGTTCGTTTTTAATTTAAACCAGACCGGGTGGGTCGTTTGGGGTTATTGGGGCATTTCTGTACTTTTTTGGGTTTGGGATGTTCTAAAATGTGTCCTCATCTTTTATTAGATGTGTGGATGCGATGTTGAGGGTTGTGAGTTTCAAATTGATACCTATTTTGACATTTGTTCATGT